>NW_008678625.1:13248-32670 GCF_000695815.1 Acanthisitta chloris
GACATTCACTTTAGATTAGTGATGCTCGAGGGTGCACTGCCATAACTGACTCTACTTTCCAGCTGTTGCCTCTGCCAGGTGGGTGAAAACTTCCACCACTGATGGCTAGTGGCAAAATTCAGTACAGCATAAAATGAAACCCACTGTCAAAACAATCTCCTGGATGGATGCCTATGTCCATTTTGAGCTTATCAGGTCATACGGGATCTTCAAATGGCCTACAAAGAATAACATTTCAAGCATCTTTAAATCACAGTTCATGCTGATCTCCATAGCAAAACTCCTTTACAAGGCAGTAGCTAGCAGACAAAAAAAAAAAAAAGCTGGTTAAAAAGTGCTTTTTCTTTTTTTTTTCAGATGACTAGAAATAATGGAAAAGGTGTTAAACATTACTCAGACTGTTGTTTTCCCCCCCAATATCCTTAAATATTTTCAAGTGTAAATACTTTGTACAGTCCCCACCAGCATACAGGATTTAGCAGTCATCCTTGAAAGACTGCTAGCTCTGGCTTTCTGCTACAGCAAATGCTGTTATCTTCTAAATAAACACCAATGCCCTGAGGTGCTCCTCTGCAGTGAAAGCACACATTCCAAAAAAATAAGAGCAACAGTTCAACACCATAGTAAAAAAGAAAATGGGAAATGACATGCAATTAACTCTTGCTGACTGTGGATTACTACAGGGCATAAAGTGGGACCTCGCTGATGGCAACAAGCAAACAGGAGAACTACAGGCTGGCTGTGAGACTTCCAGAAGCTTTGGCTACTCTGATTATGATACTAGTTGTCACCACCCATGATACCTACTGAGGAATCAATAAATACAGAACACTGCCCAAGTTCAAAGCAGCTGCCTCTGCTTCACTGTAGTCCAGGAAGGTGGATATTTTGGTACAGATCTGAGCCACAATGATTTTCACAGAACTTTGGATAAGACTGAGAAAAACACCGCACCCTTGTATCAGAGCTAACTCGTCCCTCCACTGTCCTCACAACCCAAACAAGCTCCATATCTAGGAATGCATTTCTGCATCTGCACCTACCACGCTGCCCAAACACCACCCTGTCATAACCCTGAGCTGTTTGAAGACTCATATCCAGCCTGGAATGAGGCTGCCCATCAAGACAAAAAAGCAGAAAAGTAAACAAACAGCAAAGGAACCCAACAAACAAATACCTCTTCAAAACAAGGTAGCTGCAAATTCACAGCATGTGCAAAGCTTGTAGTCATTGCAAAATCTTTCCATTAACCATGCAGGTGTGGTGAACAGTAATCTCCCACCCAACTGGTGCAACACCAGTTGCCTGCATGCCTCTTATGCTCTGCTTGCCTGAAAGGCCACACAGGATGACAGAATGTTGCTGGATTGCTGCAATAAGCACTCACACCCCATGCCAGAGGGAGTGAGATCCTCTGGTAGACTCAGGGCAGTCATGAAGAAAAGGCTGAGCAAATACAAAGAACAAAACCCTGTACCTGACAAAGGAGGAGCAGGACACTATACAGCATCCCAGCACTCCATAGGGAGAAAGGGAATAAGAGTCCTGAGCATAGGAGACCCCAAATAGCATGGGATGCATGATCCTTTCTTGGCTTAAAGGCTCATTATCCTCTCCCCTGGACTCTTTCACCTGAAGGATGTCTGGAAAACAGTATTGTCTTAAGAAGCAAGAAACATATAGCTGTAACTAACACAAAAGGGAAGAAGCAAGATGAGTACAAGTGGGACTTCAGAGAGCAGCACAGGGACACTGTAAATGACTCTTGAGCTGAGAGAATAGCTTCCTTCAGGGGACTCAAGCAGAAGAAGAAAAAGCCTGGAAATAGGTGGTGCCGGGCCACCGCTGGCTCAGAGCAGGGACTCGTAAACAGCACCTCTCTCACATGGAGGGAGAGGCAGACAAGCTGATGTCTCAGGGCCTGGCAAACATGGGATACGTGACCCCATGTGTCAGTCTGAATTAAGGCAAGGAGTGCCACTGGGCCTCATTGCCCAGCGCTCCCCTTTCTCTGGACCTGGGAAGGGGGACCGGGGCTGTGTAATAAGCCCAGCTGTCAGATCCTCCTACATCATCTGCAAAGTCATCAACCCTCTCTGGGACCTTTGGGAAAGGAAAAAAATACCCAGAATGCACACTTACAAAAATCTACTCTATTTTTAGTAATAAGATTTCACAGTGTTTCTGATGTTCAGGAATGGTTCTCCCTCAGACACTGCAAATGCAAAGAGGGAGAAAAATGGCAGAATAAGTTCAGTTTTTGAAGAAAGAAAGCACAAAGGGATATGCTACTGAGATGGAGGAGAAAGGGGCAAAATCAGCAAAACCTGCCAGTCTCCCTGATATTCTGTCTAAGGAGTAGGCCCAGATTCTGTGTGTATGGAGGATGAACCTAATAACTGAGGTTTAAAGTAAAACCTCCCACAGTGTCTTCACTGGGGCGAAAACAATCTCCCTGGCTAGAGAAATCTGCACAGAAGGGTGAGAACCACCTGTGCCTTCTTTATTTGCTACTTATTTCTAGAACTGGGGACCAATACACATTTTTGCTTATCAGTTAATGTTTCAGATTCCACATATACACTAAAATCTGCTTCTATACAGCTTTATAAATAGTTTTAGTGTGCATATTCGGTGAGTTTAATTCACCTCTTTACTGTGTTTTAGTACCTGTCAGAATTTGAGTACAAATGCTAAATTTCATTTATTGCTATATGTTATAATTACATAAAGTCCCATTCTAAACCAGAGTATCAGCATCACTCTCCTCTATGAAACTCCTTGCTGTTGTCAGTAACCAGTCATCCATTTTTAAATACAGGTTTAATCTTCAGTCTATGAGATCAGAGCCTAAGGTCTCAGACACTTGCATAAAAATAGTGTAATCACATCCAGATTGTTGGACTGAGAGGAGGTATAAAAATAATGGTTAACAGTGCTTCATATACAGAATTAATTTTAAAACAGTCTCAAATTAAAAAGGGGGTGGGGAATAAGAAGTGTCTTGATAAAAAAAGCTGATTCAGGGCCTCATTTCTATTAAGTGATGTACAGTGTCATTACTGTGTTGCTGTACAGAGCAACCCTGTAACACACAGCAACACTAATGTACTAGTAAAATACTGGAGTTTATACTGTATTCACTACCAGTGTCAAGACTCTGAAAGACAGGTAAAAATTCCCTGCTTGCATAAACAATGTGTGCAAATGTCACAAGTGATAAAATTTTTAAAAAGCAGAAGGAAAAGGCAGTTAACTGAGAATTGCAACTGCATAGACCCAAAGGAGCACTAAAGCTGTGGGATTTTTTTTGATAATACAGGAAGGAAATATGCTTTTATATCCCTATCTAAGCTCTAGTTCCATTTATTACAATTAAAACTGTATGGTGGCTTCTTCTTTTTGTCACTCTAAATGCCACATTGACCTGCACCTGGTGTAGAGCTCAGTGTGAGGAGGAATGCAGAGGAAAAAATTAAGAGCATCAAAGGAGAAGTCAAAAGCATTAGTGGTTTATGATGACTGTCATAATGGTGCTATGTTTGTAGAATTCCAGCTACAAGAAATGTGGAGGAACAAGAAGAGCTTCACGACAGGTGCTTTTCCCTCCTTTATTTAAAACAGCTCTTGTGGTTATGCAGTGAAGCTTGGAACATGACCTAAGCATGTCCAAAGGCACCAGAAAAAGCAGTCAAACAAAAAATAAATCATAACTCTAATCTAACATATTTAGGAACAAAAAAAAGATTGTTACAATACTCTAATGGATTTTGGATGCTGAGGCTAGAAATGAGGCAGCAGGTATGTAAGTAGAGCTACATGTCCCACATCCCAAGGCCAGAGGAAAGCCCTGCTCTTCCCCAAGGAGACAGCACCAATTACTACATTTTTAACAGCCCCGAGTCACCACCTAATAGACTGATACCTCCAGAGGCTTCTTCCCTGGTCCTCTCCTATTAAGTCACACAAGGGTATTCAAGCTCTTTTGCCAGCACATAGAAGTAGTAAGAGAGTCCCTCCACCCTGGGCAGCTCCTTCTTTAAAATCTCTCAACTGTCGGGGTGGAGACCCTGGTGAAAGCAGTTAATGCAGCAGTTTATGTTGGATAAACTCCATTTTACCTTCTCTGCAAGCACTGTGACTGTTCTGCCTGACTCACTTTGCCCTGCTCCTGGTGGCACTGCCATTTATCTTGCTGAGATAGCCATGCCCTCATGAAGGGCAGATCAGTGAAGATTTTTGTTAGTCTTTAGTTCTTTTATCTTGGAGAAACCAAGGCACAGCTTCTTTGGCTGCTGCTGTTCCAGCATCCTTGAGTCTTGCACAGGGTGCTCCAGACCCTGAGGCAAGGATTTACATCGACCTATTCTAAGTAAGCTCTGATTCATCACATCAATGACAGACTAGAGCAAGAAGGTCCTGAAAGTCGTAACTGTCTCTGCCCTACTGGAGTGGTCTGCTAAAAAAGCAAGGCAGTAAATTTTACCACAGAACCGAAGGGTTTCAAATGACTTAGAAGAAGCTGATGATCTCAAATGCATGTGTCAAATCTCAGAGTACTTCACTCTAAACCAAATAGAGATTGTGGACAGCCAGGAGATTGTATACAACCAGCCTGACTCATGCCAAGACCAGATTTGGAGGGAGGACTGTGAATCTGGCATCCTCATATCCAAGCTCCACTAACCAGAGCATAGTTCCACCTTACAGAGATGCAAGAGGAACCACCACAGAATACTAGTGCTGAGGCTGTTTCTGTGCAGCAAGAGTCAACTCCTTGGCTTTTGTTACTGCATCAGCTGAGAAAATATACATTCACATGTGCAAAGGGAAAAAACTCACTGAACATTTATATGATCAAGTTACAGACGTAGCCACATGGATGCTGGTGAAAATGCTCACTCAAAACTAAAGGACACTTTCATGCCAACAGCACTAACACTAGAGTTTTATTTAGCCCCCAAAGTCCTTGGGCCGTTTGCAGCTGCAGCTGCAATTCACTGACACAAAGGTTTTTCTGTCTTCCAGATTATCAGAAGTGGATAACAAAGTGAGATTGAGAAGACAGCTTTCTTCATATTCCGTAATGGAAGTGTGTCTATCCAGATTAATCTTGCATTAACACGTTGCATTTTTCAATTAAGAGCTGATAGAGAAACACATGTGGACACAAACACACGCTAACAGCCTTACAATGTGGCAGAACGGTGACAATAACTACAAATGTCAATCTGATACCTTTTCTGCCACTGTAACACCCTTTGGAGAGTGGGAGAACGAAAAAAACCCCAAAGATAAGCAATAGTGCATCTCCATGCTATCATGCTTTGGCTGTCCTCTTCCTCCCCTTCTCTTCTTCCACAACATTCTCTGTTCTTCATATACATTTATGGGGCTGACCAAGAAATCCCTTCATATTCCTCTTTGATTTTAGCTTTGCTATTATCTATTCTAAGAAGAACAAGCTGGTAACTTTGATATCGTAACTGAATATTGACAACTTAACTAAAAGGATCAAAGGGAGTTGTAAGAAGTCTGCATCAGAACATATGCTTGCCCTGGGGACAAGCTCATTTCCCCAGGCCACAGGGGCAAACACTGGGGGCTCAGCACAGCACAGCCAGGGCTGATCCTCTAAATGGGGAAGAGAAATCAAAGGATCACAATCATATTGCTTTATTTGTGCCATTCAAGAGAGGCACCTAGCTTACCAGGGCTATTCTGGATGTACTCCATACATATCAGTTACTAGCATCACTCCCAAGGACAACTAGATCACCTAAAATTTGAGTCATCTCCTACAGTGAACATGCCTCCTCACCAAGTCTACAAAAAGCCTTGAGCAATAGCAATGACGACTGAATCCAGGCTCAAACCATTGCACAGCCCCTTCTGTACCTTTACTCACCTGAGGGGCAGCTGAAATCTGCCTTTTTGCATTCTGTCACCAGCCCCCTGTGCCTGTGCAGGGAAAGGTGCAAGACAGAGGGCAGGAACTAAGATATACCCATCCCTGCAGAAGTAAACTAGCGTGGAGAGCAAAAGAGCTTGTGAAGAGATGGCATGTTCAAATCTATGTCATGGGACACGTGGGATACAGTCATCTCTCACACATCTCTCTTGTAGGAATTATTTTGCTCCTAAGAGTGTCCTTGGATGGAGGGTGATAACTTTACCATGGAGGCTCTATGAACAAGAGAGCAATATACACCCACACCTACAGCTAGCTCCCAAGGCATGTGAATGAAGACTGTCTCACTGACTCACCCTTGGACGGCGGTCTCTCCAGATCCGAATCAAGGTGGTTCGGTGGGGCAATGTAGGAAACCTGCCCATGGTGAGCCTGCCCTGTGGACAAATAAGTGGTTTAGTTCTGCTAGTTTCCTACAGAGATCTATCAGGGCTATAATCAAATATACAGCATTTTTACGACACTGGATTAAAAACGGGTTTGCAAGTGTTTTGCTCTGTTGTGCGCTTTTCACAATGAACTTCCATTTTGTGGAGACATCTGGTGAAAAGTTGAAAACACTCCTATGTCTTTTGCTTTCTCCTTGCAGACGTGTACTCTGCCAAACTTTAGTTATACCTGCTTTACCACTATCACCTATACTTTGCACCATGCTCTCCATATGCTATAGAAGACAACAGATTTCACACAAACCCATTCAATCTGTTAATTACATTCTATGAGGGAAGCAAGTATTCCTATGTCACAGAAATTTTGGAACGAAGCATGGTATGAAGCACCATTCAACCTCTTTGTCCCACCTGCAGAAGATACAGATACCAGTTTGCAATTGCTTTCACCTGGGTTGAAGCTTTTTGGTTTGCAACACCACCATGCAGTTTTCCAGTTGCTAAATACTCCATTTTTCTCCAGTAATTTTGAGATAACTATATTGAGAAACTTCCATTTATAATAAAATATTTTGTTATAATTCATCTATTTACTGTAACAGTTTACAGGGTTGTTAATCTCTTTTTCTAAACATGGAAAGTTAATGACACATAGATTATGATAAGTTAGAATAACCTTCCTGTTTCAAGTAATATTGGTTCTGCAATAAAAGCAGTTGATTTCTCTTAGGAGACACATTCCAAATAATTAATACAGCTCCCTGTTGACACTAGCTGTTGTTGCTCCAAGCAATTTCCAAGGTAGCGTCACAGGCAGCAGAGCAGCAGTACAGTCTTCAGGCTTCTTTATAATGACATCCAGGAATATCACAAGCGCAGTATGCTGGTGCACATAATATGTTGAAAATATCTCTTCAGGGAGATAGAATGTTAATGGCAAAATGGAGAAAAAACAAAAAAAGTGTGTCTGAATGGGCAGTTTATATTTACTGCTTTATGCTGAGGGTGACTCAGATAATTTGCATTATTAGCCATTACAACAACTGGATGTAATTCAGGTTTAAAATCTACCGACACATCATAAATTCTGTATTTGCTTTTAAGTGCTTTAACACAGGAAATCTGCTTCAGGCAAACCCATAGCTAATAACGAGTTACTCTGCTTTCCCCTTCTCGTTTATGTGTTAAAAATCCATTTGATGTCATTAGTAAGCACAAGTCATCATTAAATAGCTGCTTGGTTCTGCAGCAGAAACAGGCAGATGTCTGCTCTCACTCCAAGCTCTTCCATGTGCAGGATCAGTGCCCTTATAACCATAGAACAATCTTCCCATTTGCTGAATAAAAGACACTACTGAAATGCAAAATAGCCAAGACTGGCAGGGAACTCTGGAAATCACTTAGTCCAGCCCAAGGGCAACAAGAACCCATAGCCAGCGTCCAATCTGATTTTTAGTATTTCCAAGGACAGAGAATCCACAATCTCTCTGGGGAATCTACCAGTGCTTGACCACCCTCACAGGCAAAAAAGAAGCTTTTTCACTATCTGCTTCTAAGAAGAGCCTGGCTCCATCTTCTTTATTCCTCCCCATCATGTACTTATAGACATCAGTAAGACCCCCTGGTCCAGCCTGGACAGTCCCAGCTCTCTCAGCCTTTCTCCACACAGAGATGCCTTAATCAACATTGTGGCCCTTTGCTGGACTGGCTTGAGTAAGTAAGTCCCCATCCCTCTTGCACTGGTTAGTCCAGCACTGGACCCAACATTATGATATGTCTCAGCAGGCCTGAATAGAGGGGCAGATCACCTTCCTTGACCTGCTGGCAATATTCTACCTAATGCAGCCCTGGAGTCTCACGGCCTTTTTAGCCCTATGGGCACACTGATAACACATAGTTTTTGGTTTTCTTGGTTTGTTTGGTTTTTGGGTTTTTTTAGTCACCTGGTCTTCTTGAGACCAAATGATCTCAAAACCATACGAAGAATTCTGCAAGCTTCAAGGTCTAAGCTGGAGAAAAGATAAATGCACAGCATATAAAAGACTACAAAACATCTGCAAGTGTGTTTAGACACTCATTACAATTCAATAATAACTCTGGAAGTTTACTAATGGTTTATAAAAGCTTTTACCTTGTATGCAGGAAGCAGTAGCATCAAATGCTCTCTAGTGATAAATGAAACAAGTTGCAGAAAGCTTTTATCTACTTGCTGTTGATGCAAAACTACTTCCAAAAAAATAGCAAACTTGACCTCTGTAAGACTGCATGCTTCTTGCAATGTTAATAAATCAAAATTTGAGTTTTAATATTCTCTCTATACAAATGTAACAAAAGCAATTGTGCTGCACTTTCTGGGCATGAATGCCAGCTCAGTTGTTCTTCAGACTCACCAGTCTTCCCAATCGAGGAACAAAGGCTCTCCACTGCTACCTGAGGCCCCAGTGATACATTCAGGATTAGAATACTTTGTAAACCTTCTGGTTAACCAACAGAATCACACTTTCTCTTCGGTTTTACTATTATTGGCAACAATGACCTCTGAGAGAGTTGAGGGAAAGGAAGCAAGCTTGCCTGAAGTAAGCCCTGGCAAAGGGACTGGTACACAAGAATATGGTTGTCCTGGCTTTAACAGTACCACAAGTTTTGCCACTGACTACATTAAAAACCAAAATTTTACCCAATGGACCTATGCAAGATTTTCAAACTGGTATCACTGGTATAGCTCAGTCACAAAGACCGAGAGAACAAGTTTTGCCAAGTGAGGCCAACTCCCAGACCCTTTGGAGTGAGCTTTGCGGTTACAGATGCTTACAGCAAGCACCAGCTCTGGGAATGAAAAACTCCAACCTCCCCCTCTTCAGTTTCAGCTGCTGCAGAAAAGCACTTGAAAAGGGGGATGTGAGTGCCTTAAAGAAAAAACAAAGATGGCAGAAACACTCAATATCTATCTCTCCAGTTCTTCAGTTGTTTATTCTGCACGTTGAGTCTGAGCTGACAATGGTGCAGCACCAGGAGGTGGGATGTGGCTTCCCTAGCCTGTGTGACCATCTTTCCAGTTGTCAGGCTTTCATATCTACATGCACACCTATTAACCCATGAGCCTATTGGTTTGATTGTTCTTCAACCTGAAGAGCTGCTCATGTCCTAACCAATGTTGGCCGGGTACCCGTGCCTATTAGAGTGGAAATCACTGGTGTCAGGTCCTTTCTGAATTCTGAAGAATACTCCAAGGAAAACTACACCTCTTTAAATAAATGGCTTCAGCTTTAATTATTAAAAAAAATAGCCAGGAAAAAAAGAAGTACACTTCTGACAAACTACCAAAGATGTCTCTGCTGCTGATGGGAAGTTGGGCATGCCTGCTATTTTAACAGCTTGCATGGGCTTCTCCAGATCTTACCCTGCTTTTAACTATCTGCTGTTTCTGCAGCCAGCTCTCAGGTAAAAGGAAAACAGCAACCATATGTAATCATCCACATAATACTTGATGACATTGCCAATTTAGTATTTACTAGCTGAGGTTGGGCTCTGTTTCCAGGCTTCCACTTGCTACTGAGGCCTGGGCAATGTCAAGGCTGATGGCCATGGCTCCCTGTGAATACCAGGTGCAGGGCAGGGGCAGCAAGAGGCAACAAGGGCTAATGCTGGAAGACAACTATGGATCAGGCCTCGCCTGCTTTTCTTGTATTGTATGACAAGGTCTGGTCAACACTGCAAAAATATCAAAACCATCTCAGGTGAGACTGGGCCTGTCTTCATAGGAGCCAGGCCATCTGCACATGTTGTGACAATGTGAAACAAAGCATGTTTGGTAGCAGCAATTTGGGGAGCAAAATATGGATATGACCTTGCAAGTCTACATGATGACATGGCCTTTGTCAGGTAGAGGAAATGAGAAATGTTTGTGAACTAGGAAAAGTGCTTAGCTGGCCATTATTTTCAGGTCTGACACATGAGAGATATAACACATTTTAAAAACCCAGTAACTTAGATGAACAAAGATAATGTTTTGTGAAGACTGAAGGAAATATAACAGTTTGCCTAAGGGACGTTTTTTAAACTATTTTTTAAAAAGGGATCTGGATGCTCACAGACAGAAAATAAACATCCAAAAATCTTCAAAAATCTGCCCTTAAGTGATTTAGTCATCTACAGATGAGATGATATAAAACTACAGAAAAAAATCTGCAAATGCATGGACTAAGCAAGGAAAGTAGCAACAAAGCATCTCATCTGTGTATGCATTAAAACCATTTCCACTGATCTGTTTTGGAAACATACGCACTGTTTATAGCACCTAACAGGGAAGGCCTCCCTCCTGACACTATGCCAGGTTTCCAGCGCAGGTGACATTTGATTTTTCTAGAGAGCAACTCTTACCATCATGTATGCACATGGGAAACCTTTCTGCCTGGCCCTTGCTCATTTTCAACCTGAGATTTTCCTGTGCAATGTCAAAGAGAAAACCTGAATAGAAAACGTAAGACTGAAAGAGTCAAACCCCCAAAAGCAAAGAAAAAGAACATAAAAAATTACTAGATTAAAAGTGAGTATTTTTAAAACATCTGATGGGACCTCCTTAACATCTGATGACTTGTCTCCTAAAGCTCTGGTGTTGGCAAGGCCATGAAGATAATTAAAATCAGCAAAATGGATGGTTCTCACTTTTTTCTACTGCTCCTTTGCTCAGTGCCTACAGTACCATGGTGGGTATGGACAGCTGTGCCCCTGAATTGCAGTTCTGCCCCATGCCTGACCCAGTTCCAGCAGCAGCAATGAGAAGCCACCAGGAGATAAAATTTTTAAACAAACATGCTTCAATCTCTTTGTTCTCAAGGGGTGGGAGTCTCCTTTCTTTATGGGCCTTATCCAGAGGTGACCACTGCAACATATTTTTTTGCTGTCATACCAGATTACTCAGATTTTCACCCATTTTCCAGCCTCTTTTGCTGTGTCTTTGCCTTCCATGGGTTCACCAGTTCTCAAGATCCTTCTTAGATGACATAGCTAGTATTTCGTGCAGAGGATTTAATTTAATTTCATGTTGGTATCTCTGATGACCCATCCTCCTCTCCTACACCCCTTGTGGTCTGCACCTCATTCTGTTAGTCACTTGCTTGGATTGCTAATGAGTTAATAACCATGAAACTACACATCAATTCCTGAGAGTCTGATTTCAGTTATTCACATAATTTTTTTGGTAACAATTGGATGGGCACACACTAGGTATGCTAAATATATATTCTAAGTACTAACAATTTTACTAGTATCTTTACAGATAAAGTATTCTTCGTATGTTGAGGCCTTTTTTCCCATGTAACTGAAATTTCATTTTCAAAAGCAGTCCAGTTTGTCTGTGATGATCTGACCAGTAAAATACATTATTTTTGGCCACATTTCTGTAATTCTCTAAATGTTAACAGTATTTTTTCAAAAATCTAAATTATTATCTAATACATGACTACATTCACTTTGTTGTATTGCAGTTTCCAGAATCATCACTCTCATTCTCTTTCATTTCTAGAATTAATAAATCTTTTCCTTGTCCTTATTTCTCCCCTCATGAGTCTTTTTGAACCCCATAACATGCAGGCATATATAAAAACATATGAAAAGAGAAATTAAAAAGCTGATGGGTTTGCTAAAAAACTCTTTCGACATGCCATTAAACAAATTTCATTCAGACCTATTACTTGGCATATATTCAGACTTCTCCTGGCAGCCTTTTTTTCTCTCTTTCATCAGTGACTATCTTTACAAAACATCATTTCCTCACTGCCCACCCCTTTCCATTTTGCATTGAAAGCTTTCTTTTTAAATAAAGCTTTTATAAAGCCATTCTCTACCTGAGACATGTCAGAGTTAGCACTGATTCTGTCCAATGCTTCATTTATTCATGGCCTTATATGGAGTATCTCTCTTTCATCTGTACATCTCTCTTTCATCTTTCAATGCCCTTTTAACTCCTTAGGGTAGCAGCAACTCATCCACTTCCTTCTTCTCTCCCTCCCAGGGTTATTTCCCTGTTCTTCCCTCAAAGCTGTGGATGCTTCTGTGTACAAGAAAACCCTCTTTTCCAAAGGGTACTCTCTGACTACATTATCTCTGCTCTCTTGCCATCTTGCCTCTTGTACTTCATACCGAGAACCACTGCAAGCTTAAAGGAACTGCAGCAGGAAAGGCAGGATACCCCCAAGTGTGGCTGCCACAGAAGACAGCTGGTTTCAGATCACGTTTGCCTGCTGAAAACGGAGGTTACCAAAACCAGCAGCCTCAATGGGCACTAATGGAGAGCCTGCCATGCACATCAAGGAAAGGACTCCTGTACAAAATCAGCATAACAAGCCAAAACCAGAAATTTTAATATTGTTACTCTGTATGTTGTTTAGCTACACATTTCTTTTGAAGATGTCTAAAAAGTAGCTTTTTTACAATAGTAGCTTTTTCAAATGGCACTATTATGCCCTCATGCATCTGATCTTACAGGTATAATTTAACACTTCAGTGTAGCAGATGCAGGACTGCTTTTTTTATTGTTTACTAAAGCAGTGTTTTGATACATGTATTTTGCCTCTCTGCCTTTCAAAGCCACAGGTGAACAGAAAGACTCACAAGGAACTAATTTGCAGACGAGAAGTAAGAGGTGGGTTCTCACCTCCCTGTCCCAAGCTATGGCTGAGTTCCCCAGTATTGACCAAAGCAAACTTGAGGCTGCCAAATGCAAAAAGAAAGCTCGATAAAGAATGCAGGGAAAGGGGTGAGCTGGGGAGATGCTTGGCTAAGTCCCTGTCACACACGCATCTCATGATTTATAGTAAATGCAAATTCAAAAGCAGCACCTGGCAACGTGCTTGTGTGAGCAGAAAGTGTGAAAAAATGGACTACAGTTTTCCAGAGAAGTACTATTACTGTTTTCAATTTGTCACAATAAACAACAGAACTAACCACGAGAGGAAGGAAATCAAAACGGCTTTTTTTGATGGCCAAACTGTACCTCATGTGACAGCCACTACCTGAGAGGACATGGGCTAGGTTTGAGCTATAGACAAAAATAAGGGCAAAAATGCCAAAGGAATGGGTTAAAAACTATCTGAGTATTACAGCAGCTGAAGCAATTGGAGGCTTTTCAGTAGTGGCAGGTGTGTATTTTCCAAGAAGCATTTAGGACTCAGAAATTCATGTCTTAGCTGAAATCAAAGGTGAATAAGCTTCTTCAAGTCACACCAACATTCCTTGTTTTGATGTGCAAACATTAGAATTTGTGTTTTGTGTTTAGATTAAATTCATGCTTCTGTTAAGGACTTAAAATATTTGATTTAGCGGCACCCGGGCTCCAGTGATTCTCTGCATCCTCCAGTGCACATCCCAGAATCTACCTTGTGGTACAAGAGCCTGGTCTAAGGGCCAAGAAGGAAGAATTTAAAAACCTGGGAAATTTCACACATGCCATTATAATTACACAATGTTAAAGACCTCTTATCTTCCCTCCGTATGGCAGAACGCAGAGGAAGGCCATATGCAGGTCTGGCTTTGCCCAATGGCCAGGGCAGGTAGCTGACCTCCAGGGCTGCACATTTTTTGAGTTTTGTTCCCAAAGGTTTGCCCAGCAGGCTCAAGAAACATGACATGTAGTATTATCCTTTCCCTCTTAAATGTGCTCATTATGCTATGAAACACAATTTCTCAGTCACCTGCACTGAAAAACATGGGGGAGGAGGGTGATAATTTTGTTGCAGAGGAAACATAGGCATTTGGAGCAATGCAGCCTTCAGAGACCTGGAGCAGATGAAAATATTGGAAACCACAAACAACCCAGAGAAGGTTTAGCAACAATGAATACAGAAAATCCCGAGGAGATTTTCCTAGCCACCTCTCAAAGTCTTAATCTCATATGAAGAGCATTGTGCCAGCTCCTGCTGTCCTTATGCTGTTCTTGTCCCAGAAGTCAAACAGGATGTTTCCAACCATCTTAGTGGATCAAGCCTAGCCTGTTCTGCCTCAGGTGTGGCTGAAAAGACTTGGAATGGAAAAGTTAGGATGTGCTTTTGGGGGGAAACCGAGCCAAAGCTATCCAGTCCATCTCCTGCAGAGGCAAAATTGTTCCGTACACTGTTTTTAAAGGCATCTCCTTGGAGCTGTCCACCTCTCACTCTCAGACGTTGAGCAGCATATCTCACTGTTAGAAGATTTTGTTCTAGTTTCCACTTTTCTGAGAGGGAAGGAATCCTGCTGCCTCCCTGCCTGAGATGATTCTGCCTTATTTTTATCCGTTCGCTTGCCCTTTTCACCTAGGTGTGCTCCCTTAGGATCTACTCTTTGCTGCTGTGCTCTCACTGTTCCACACGATTCTTGTCTCCTCCATCTCTCTTAGCTGGGTGCAGCTCTCAGCCAAGGATGCAGACTTGTGTTATAGCTAACCCATTTCACGGCAGTATTCTCTCCCTGGCAACATGGCCAGACATTCCCATTCCCTCTCTTGCAGCAGATCTGGCAATTAACACAAGCACAGAGAGAGCTAGAGCTGATCTGATGGAAAACAACCCACTGAAAACAATAATTACTACTTTTCCACTGGCTCAATGAGCAGAACCAATTCAAGCTGCTATGGCAGCAGTGCCAGATCTGATGCAAATGAATGGGCAAGAATATAAGAGCCAGGGGTGGGATGGGGACAGCTATCAGTTTAACCATAACATAAAAACATACCTGCGAACAGTAGTGGCATTTTATCTGTGTGTCCCCTCCATCCACACACCAGACCCTCTCCTTGCCCCAGGGAGACTTCCACCAATTGCAACCTTCCTTCACTGCCTTTCAGACAGCTTTTAATCCACCTGCCATCATAATTTAGAGAGCTATGTCTCACAGCTCCAGGTCAGGGGTTTTCATGAAAGCCAAATGTGTTACAGCACACTCACTCCTTGCAGGCAAAGCTTGGGACATAGCCCTGTCATTCTGTTGCTTGTGCCACTATTGTTCATGCAGAAAGTGGAGCAGCGGGAGAGAAGAAGAAATCAGGCAGTAGCTCTTGCCATGCTGAGCTTAAATTTCAGTGGCAAAGCATCCAGAGGGGTTGTCAGAGAAATCAGCTGAGATGCTGGATTACAAGGTAGGAGATGTGTCCAAAGCAGACAGGTAGATCTGTGAGTCACCAGACTGGAGACAGTAATTGAAGTGTCTCATGGTTTCTAATGTTGTGTGATGTGGTCCAAGAATTTGTCACTCTCACTTTCCTCCATTTGTGATAGACTATAGCAGATGTACACTCCAATTGTGTCTTTATTTTCTAACCTTTATGTGTCTGCATGCATAGCATGCTGTCCATCCCCACACTGTACCTCCCTGGTACTTCCTACAGCTCTGCTGCGATCCTCTCTTTCTCCTCCACCACCTCCTGCACAGGTGAAGCCCCAACTCTTCTCAGCTTCTACATCCTCTTTCCAGGAACTAATGATTGCAAGCATCCAAGAAACAATTTCAACACACAGGCCAGCTTCTCTGGCTTCTGATGCACATCCCCTTGTCCAGCTTAATTAACTCCACATCTTCCATTGCCATGTGGCCAATGTACCATGCAAACATTAACTCTTGTCTTCCATGGGTTTCTGTGACTATTCTTGACTGCAACTGCAGCCCAGAAAGGACTGCCAGACAATATAGCATTAAAGCAGCCTTCTTCATTACAGGTATTTTTATCAACTGCTCTCATTAAGGTGTGAAGAGATGAGTAATTTGCTTTCCGAGTGGGTCAGTGCACCCAAGCTGCGTTAACCACTTCTTTTGATCTGCAACAGGAACATTGAGACAGGCAGCACAGTCTCTGCTTCCTGCCTGCTGCTAAGTTTCAGCTGTGGTGCAGCAGGATGCTGCAAGGTGGGACAGACTCCATTTCAAAGTGAGTGACCAAGTAGCAGAGTTTAACACTACATTATTTGATGAAGAAATTAAACAAGAGTGGGTATTTGCTCTATAACCTAAAACCCCAGTAATTTAAGCCTCATCTCTTTTATTTTTTGTTTGTTTGTTTGCTTTTTCTTTCTTTTCACAAAAATATAAGGTATGTCTCAGCATGAAGGACATGACTGCCTGTGGAGAGATTTTGACAACTCCCTTCTGAGTGCTAAAATGCTGTCAGCTGAAAAACTGAGCTGTTTGGGCAAACTGATCCAACCCTGACTTCCTTTCTGTTTTCCTGTTTTCTCTCTCAGTCAAAAGCCTCCTCAAGAATCCATGTTTTCTGTTCAGTGTCAGAGAAGGGGGAGAAGAGAGGTAATTGCCTACTTCTGCTGCACTGTTCATCAGCATAACTGGATGGAGAAACCTGTGCGAGGAAGAGGAAGGTCTCAAAAGTCTCTTGCATCTCCCCATTGCACATCGATACAGGATCTGAATACAATAGTTTGCCTAATTCACATATAGCAAATGCATATGCATTTCCTAACTGCCAGCAAGGGCAGGGTCAATGAATTTTGGGTGCTGCATAGGAAGCAGAGCTTATAGGCCTGAGTTTTTCACAAATGCCAGTAACAGGCAAGCTGCTAGATCAGATATTCAAAGAAAACTTTGCTGGGATTTTAAAAAATAATCATTAGGGATGATCTCCCCTTCCTCAGCCCAAAGGAAATGAAATTAAAGCATTTTTAAACCTTGTCCCTAGCTGTGAATATATCTGTAACTTTTCTGCATCAGTGACAATTTTGAAAACAATTTTTGATGGCCAAATCCTGGGAGTACTCTTACCACTTTATAGCAAAGATTAAGCATGCTCCTATCACAGTCAGTAAAAGAGCATCTCTTTCTATTGCCTCGGCCAGGAAGTCCAGAAATCCCCAGTTCTTTAAGGAGAAGCAGCCTGAAAGTGCTTTGCAAAGATGATTTGGGGCTGTGTTGGTTTTGCTCTCTTTTCACCTTTGCTTTGTAACTTGGTGACTGATGTTTTGCTTGTTGGGTCTTTCTCCACAGTTTTTTTATCTAAGTATCTAAGCATTTTGATGTTTTGAATAATACGAATTAATTCTCACCTGAGCCTCCTTCACACTGTATGAATCATGCTGGATGTCTGCCCTCTGCAAGGGCAGCAGACACGTCTGCCAGGGCACTGCCAGCACTGGGGCAAGGGTCCCAAGGCACTGCCAAATTTCCTGATCCCAATGATCTAGCTGCACACATGCTTGGGGAAGAGGCATGTTACAGTACATCATCTGATGTGTCTGTCTGGCCCCCAGAAGATTACAGGAGACATACAGCATAACTGAAAATGAGACAATGGGGTCTGAAAAGTGGTGTGTTTCAGACTAGTTGAAAACTCTTTCAGCTCCTTTTGCTTCAGGCTCCTGCACTTTGCAGTAAAATATGCAGCTATAAACTTAGTAGACAGCTTTAGTTCAGAGTTATTTTCCTTTGCAACAGGCAATATTCTCAAACTGTTCTTAGTCATATATTCCTCTGAAACACAATGGCCCAATACATCAATACAAGAAAATTTTTTCCCTTTAGAGCTAAAACCCTATAGTAGCTTTAATGAATGTACAGATTTACACATTCATATATGCTAGCCCTGACCACCATCTCAAGCTCAACTTCCTGTAACACACTATCCCTTAACCTTGCATTTAGGTTTCTTAAATGATCTTTCGATTGAAGAACAGACAAACTGAAGCTTCAATTCTCTAGCCAACTTGGCCTCTATCAGGGACATAAAGGACTTTCACCTTTTTTCAACCCAAGCAAGGAAGAAAAAATACTTTCACAGAATGAGGTTCACACTGAGCCATGGCAATGACTAGGTCATTGCTGAGGAGCCCGGGATGGATACACGCCTGTCTTCCTTGGATCAGGGAAAGGAGAGAGCAACTGAGTTTAATCCTTCTTGAGTAGGGTTATATCTAACAGCATTTTGTGGCTTTGGTGCCACTGAAAGGAAGTATGATTTCTAGGCTGGCACCTTTGGATAATATTGTCCATTCCAGCTCTGATCAACATGATAGTTTCAAGTAACATTGGTTGAATGGCTCAGTGACCACTGCAGCAAAACTTGTGTGTACACAAGCACGTGATAGACGACAGCATTTCGCTTTCAGTAACTTGCATTATAAATGAGCCCACTTGCTGCAGAGGGATTCTTAGGCAGCACAAAGAAACAAAACAAAAGAAACCAAAAAAAGAAAATTCCTCATGTGGAAGCACTTGTGACCCCACCATGGCAGTGCTACCTTCAGAGCAGTATAAATTCCTCTTTCTAAATCCAGACATCAGTCCTGAAGCTAACCAGCTTGAAGGCTCACCCTAGGCAAGCCTCAGCCAAAACTCCACTGCCCTTCTGCAGCCCCTGTGGATGGAGGGGAATACCACTGAGGAAGGCTGCTGTGCTCCTCTCCATGCCAGTCTACCATTTCAAAGTATGTTTAAGCTCATTGGCACATGTGACTTCTTTGTGTGGGAGTTCAAGCTTTCATTGTCCTTCCCTCTAGGGATGGGGTTTCCTTCTCAAGTTTCAGGATCTGAAGAATCATGCTGTTGTCATGGAGCAAGTCCTCTGAAAGCTTTTCCTTTGTAAGATGGCAGTCAAAAATCTCCAATTAGTTTCATACAGGTGACAGGCCAGATTGCAAACTGCTGGTTGCTTGACACAAAGGTGGCTTTCTGCTCAGGATAAGCAGTGGTTTAGAAATCGCTAGATTTTATTAAGGTGTGAGAACAAAAGAAGAGATTGCAAGAAAAAGTGGAGGGCAACAAACTACCTGTGCTGTGGATTGAGGGCAAATACCTACACTTTCTGTGTTATAAGATGGATGAGCAGGGATGCAGGTTGTCCCCAGGTACCTCAGTCAAGCTGATTACAAAGGTTACAAATGACAGGAACAAGCTTAGAGCACCCAGGACAACTAAGAAAAAAACAGCCCGTGAAAAAGCCTCAATTTGTCAGGTGCTTGAAATGACATTGCTTAGAAGTCAGTTCCAGAAAGACATTTCACCTTCCACCTCAAGCATGTACAAATCAGGAGTGCCACCCCCAAATTCTGAGATTACATCCTAGGACTTTTAAGCCAAAAATAAAAAAAA
>NW_008678626.1:0-10004 GCF_000695815.1 Acanthisitta chloris
TTTTCCAGCCTTTTCTTGGCATCAGTCCAACCTCCCTGTTCAAGAAGGATCATCCTAGACCACATGGCACAGGAGTGCATCCAGACAGTTCTTGAGTATCTCTGGTGAGGGAGATTCCACAACCTCTCTGGGCAATCTGTTATTTCAGTGTGTGGTCACTTGCATAGTAAAGAATTTCTTCCTCGTATTTAGGTGGAACTTCCTGTGCATCAGTTTCTGCCCATTGCCTCTTGTCCTATTAAGAAGAGCCTCGCCCTATCCCCTTTACACTCTCCCTTCAGATACTTATAGAAATTGATGAGGTCACCTCTCAGCCATCTCTTCTTGAGGCTGAATAGGCCCAGCTCTCTCATCCTTTCCTCATAAGAGATGTTCTATCCCTAGTCACTTAATCATCTTTACTGGTGCATGGGGTTATTCCTCCCTGCACTTGCCCTTGTTGAATTTCAGAAGGTTCCTCTCTGCCCATCCCTCCAACCTGTGAAGCTCCTTCTGAAGGGCAGCACAGCACTCTGGGGTATTGGCCACTCCTCCCAGCTTTGTGTCATCAGCAAACTTGCTGAGGAGGCATCTACCCCATCATCCAAGTCATTGATGAACAAGTTAAACAATACTGGGACCAGTATTGAACACTGGGGGACACCACTTGTGACTGGCCTCCAACTAGACTCTGTGCCACTGATTGCGACTCTCTGGGATCTGACCCTCAGCCAGTTCTCAATCCACCTTACTGTCCACTCATCCAGTCCACACTTCTTAAGTTTTCCGATGACGATGCTGTGGGACACAGTGTCCAAAGCCTTACTGAAGTCAAGGTAGACAAAGTCCACTGCTCACCCTTCATCCATCCAGGCAGTTGTTTCATTGTAGAAGTCGATCAGGCTGGTGAAACATGACTTGCCTTTAGTACCCATGCTGACTACCCCTGATCACCTTCCTGTCATCCATGTGGGCAGAGATTACCCCCATAATGAGCTGTTTCATCACCTTTCCAGGGATTGAGGTGAGGCTGACTGGCTGGTAGTTCCCTGGGTCCTCCTCCTTACACTTTTTGAAGACCAGGGTGAGATTTGCTTTCTTTCAGTCCTTGGGCACCTCTCCTGATTGCCACAATCTTTCATAGATGACCATGAGTGGTCTCGCTATGGCCCATGGACTTGTGGATGTCAAGTTTGCCTAGGTGCTTTCTAACCCAATCCTCCTTAACCAAGGGAAAGTCTTCCTCCTAACATTTCCTTACCCTGGTCTCCTGGGTCAAAGATCCCTGAGGGCTGGTCTTGTCAGTGAAGGCTGATGCAAAGAAGGCATTCAGTACCTCTGCATTCTCTTGCATCCTCTATCACCAAGGTCCCCACTCCATTTAGTAACGGATTCAGATTTTCCTTAGTTTTCCTTTTGTTATTGATGTATTTGAAGAAGCCCTTCCTGCTGGCCTTGACATCCTTGGCCATATTTAATTCCAGATGGGCCTTGTCCTTCCTTGTCTACTTAACTCTGAGAGCCTCTCTATATTCATTCTAAGTGGCCTGACCCTGCTTCCATCTCCTGTGCTTGTGCTTAAGTAATGACAGGAGTTCTTTATTGATCCATGCAGGTCTCTTGCCCCCTTTGCCTGATTTCTTGCTCATCAGGATGCATCATTCTGGATGAAAGCCTAGAGAAAGTGATTCTTGAATACTGACCAGCTCTCTTGGACCCCTTTACCCTGCAGGGCCCATTCCCATGGGGATTTTTCAAAGAATATCCCTGAAGTAGCTAATGTTAGCTCTCCCAAAGTCCATGTTTGCAATCTTACTTGCTGCCGTACTTCTTCCTCACATGATACTGAACTCCTCAGTCTCCTGGTCACTACAGCCAAGGCTTCCCCCAACCTTCGTGTCTCCAACAAGGCCTTCCTTGTTTATTAGTATAACGTATAGCAGCCTCTGGTGCCTCCACCACCTGTGTCAGGAATTTGTCATCAATGCTTTCCAGCAACCTCCTAGACTGTTTGTGCTTTGCTGTGTTGCTTTTCCCTGTACGGGCCTGTATCTCAGCAATTGACAGCAGGTGTCTTTCATTCTTGAGAGAGGATAATAGAAGGTACACACCATGGGGTACACTGTGGTTTTACCTGCAGGACCACGTAGAGGGCATGAAGAAGCGGGATGAAAAATGTACTTCGACTCTAGAGGCATGGGTGCAGGAATTGAAGGAAAAAACAATCACAAATGGGGGTCTGTCCAGGAAAGTTGCTGCTCCAGTGGACAGGCAGAAGGAAGGGCTGATTGCACTACTGATTCTATGGAACAAAGTTCTAATCCATTTTTACAAGAACTAAATGGAGAATCCTGTGATCAGTATTAGAGAGGCCCTGCCTCCACCCAGGTGAAGGAGAGGGACAACTGGGTGTACTGGACTGTGTGGATCCATGTCAGTGCCTCTTGTCTCAGAAGCACAGGAATGAGCCTTTGGGGTGGGGGTAAGCAATCTCCACTCAACACGTGCTCCAAACAGAGCTCTGCAGATCCTACGCCCCACAGCCCTGTCCACTCTGTTTTGGCATCTCCCCAAGAATTAACTTTCCTCAACTTCTTTGGAAAACCTCTGCCAGGGTTCAGCCATCACCATCAGAATCATCTCTTTGGCCTCTATCTCCTCAACATTTTCCACCTTCCATCCCAGTTTAGACTGACTAATGATCAGCTCTGGAGTCCTCAGTAAAAGGAAGACATGGACCTTTTGGAGAGAGTTGGGGTTCTTCTCTGGAGCTTTTTCCAGGTTGAAGACCTCATTGTGGCCTTTCAGTACTTAAAGGTGGATTATAAGACACATGGGGACAGACATTTTAATAGGACCTGTTGTGATAGGACAAGGGGTAATGGTTTTATACTAAAAGAGGATAGATTCAAACTAGATATAAGGGAGACTTATTTTTTTTTATGATGAGGATGGTAAAACACTAGCACAGATTGCCCAGAGAGGTGATGGATGCTCCATCCCTCAAGACATTCAAGGCCAGGTTGGACAGGGCACTGAGCAACCTGATCTAGTGGAAGATGCCCCTGCACATTGCTGGGGAGTTGGACTAGATGACCTTTAAAGGTCCCTTTCAACCCAACCCATTCTATGATTACATGAAGGAGAGTCATGGCAGAAATCACTTTGACTAGGCTACTCTTGCCACTTCAGGCACTTTTCATGACAACTGTTTCATTGTGTTGCTTGAAAACACCTTGCAGCATGAGCTATTCTAGGGCAACACAAACAAGGTCCAGCCATGGACCTCCAACATCAGTGTACCTCCAGCAGTGATGGCACCTAGGTATGTCAAAACATCATGCACATGCCAGCACCCCAAGCACAACACCCCCCAACACAACATTGCCTGACCAGACCATGGCTCCCAGCCCATCACCACCACCACCACACACACACCCTGCTTCAAAGGTTTTGATAAAACACACAACAGTGACTCTCATAGAAGCAAAACATGATCCTTGCTGCTAGAGGGGACTTTGAAACTTCAGCAAGTGAAACCTCCACCTCCTTCTCCTCCTACTAGAGTTCTATAACTAGATTAAGTGGTTCAGCTCCACCTCCAGATGACTCTTGGACACTCCTCTCTAGAGGCACAGGGGCTCAAGGCCAACCCAAAAGCGAGACCCTTTGCTTACAAACAGCCTCATAGGTGGCATGTTCTTCTTTGTTCTCCAGCCACCTCAGGCAAAGAGGTAGAGAAAGCACAAGACTTCTGCTACAGGCACAGGCACACGCACACACACATGGGACCACAGCCAGGGACCCAACCCAGCAGGAGGAGGAGCAAAACCCTTCCCTTATACCTGAAGGAAAAGCCTTTCTTCCTCATTCTCAGGAGCTTCAAACACAGGAGCTGGAGCAGCTGTATCCAGGAACACATCCAACAATCAAGTGCCTACACCCAGAACCAAAGGTCCTTGCTCCAGGAGGGGGTTCCCCAGACTCTTCCAAGCAACATCATTTCACAACCCTTCCAAATGTGAAAAGATCAGCTAATATGAAAACAAAGGCAACACAAAAGGGATAGGAAAACAGCCTACAACCAGTGCCAGGACATTACAAACAGAAGAGAGACTCAGGCAAGAAGGGAAAGTTCAGCTGCAGAAAAGACTCAACCACTTCCCTGAGCAGCCTGTTCCAATGCTTGACAACCCTTTCAGTGAAGAAATTTTTTCTAATATCCAATCTAAACTTCCCCTGGCACAACTTGAGGCCATTTCCTCTTGTCCTATCACTTGTTACTTGGGAGAAGAGACTGACCCCCCACATCACTACAACCTCCTTTCCAGTAGTTGTAGAGAGCAATAAAGTCTCTCCTGGGCCTCCTTTTCTCCAGGCTAAACAACCCCAGTTCCCTCAGCCTCTCCTCCTAAGACCAGACATAACTGCACTAAGAAAGCCGCACTCTTGACTAGCGTTTTCAGCATGCTTTATTTGCTGGGTTATAAAATAAAGTTGCCTGGGTTTGAGACAGGTGTTCAGGCTGTGCAGCTGGACAGGGTTTTGTCCGGGACATCCCTGTACTCACCTTCGACTATATGACTCTGGCTGTCCCCAGATTCCACACAAAAGATCTGGTTCTGACTTGGACCTTTAACTATGGCATTCATCCAGTGGTACTTCTTTTCAGATCACTGCTCATTGCTCCATTTCTGCCTCTATACATATACTGCATCACTTAATCCTGTGACTTTTCTCAGCAACATACTACCAAATGTTCTCTTCAAGATCCTTATCCCAGTTTTCTGAAAACAAAATTCTTTACCTTTCTGCAATCTAGGCTGAGGCTCTTTGTGAATCTAACTCTCAGCTTCACTTGCACACCATTTACATTCTGGATCCAGGTAAAGAAGAAAACTTCATATACTCTCTCTCCTGCAGCTCATTTGCATTTGATGCCATAATGCACATGCAAAGATCTCCACCTATGAGTGCCTCCAAAACCTGTCAGATGCACCTACAGGCTGCCAGTTTGTGTACTTGCTGTTCAACTCTACTTCTTGGTAAAAGAAAACATTGACACTCAGATTTCAACTAGATTTGGCAAGATGTCATACTCTTACTACAACAATTAAAAAATTCTCCACTCAAAAGCACAGAGCACATTTGTTTCTATTTGCAAATGGACAAATGCATAATGCAACAGTTTCCGCTGTATCAATTTACACCTAGAAAACTGTTTGTGGATAATTAAAAAAAACAGAATCTAGACAGAAAGATAAGCTCTTAATCACCATCAAATGAACTAATTTGCATTGCAGAAATGATCAACACTGAAGATAACTTGTTTAAAATTAAATAAACCAAGCCATTTACTTACCATTGGCAGCCTGGATTGAAGCATCTGGAGATCATCATAACCATAAATCTGCTTAAAGACAGATAAAAATAAAACATCATTATAACACTTCTCTGATGTTGATCAATTTAGGGCTTTAAACAGAGTTTGACCTAGGCCCAGTCTATTTTAAAGGCATACAGCTATATGTCACATTGTGCTACCATGGTGCACTGTAGCATTTTAAGGCTAGTAGAGCTAAGCTTAAAATGGCTTCTCACTCTGATGTTTCCTCATTACAGCAGTCCTCTGAGGAGAGTATTACTGTCCCATCTTCAATACATTTTTCATAGATGCATCATTCATCAAGTTGTGAAAAATCTACAGGGCATTCAGATTTGGGAGTAAGAGCAACAGCCTTCTTTGTTATAATCATTACTTCCAAGAACAGCAGGATTTAAGATTTGATGACTAGACCACAAAGCAACCTATGGTATCCCCTTGCATTCGATGTGATATAGAAAAGTTATTAAAATAAACTTTCTGATTAAAAAAAACAGATAACCAAAAATATGTTGATCCTGGTCATACACCAAAAAGCTATGTGAAATCTTTCAACATATGACAGACAGGACACATGGCACATTTCAACCATTACTATGGTAAATCTATTCTAGTAACACAAACCTAAATGGGTCTATTTTTATTCAAAGGGCCTAAAACCTGATAATGCTGAAAACCATAGCAACATGCATGCCAGATCATATCTGTACCAAGTTATACAGTTTACTATTAATATTAAACCCTCATTGAATACATTTCACATTCTTCAGCATTTGGAACAAGAATTCCATGTGCAACATGTGCCAACAGAGATGCCTTGGCATAGACAGCAGCAGGTCTGGAGGGCCCACTTGCACCAAGGCTTAAGCAATCAAGACAAACAATTAAATTGCTTACTGGGTAGGCAGGCAGAAGTCCTCCAGGTCCCACAATATACTGGTTATGCAACAAAGGCGGTACACCTTGAGGCAGATTTGGGGGAGCTTTGCCTGTAGAATCAAAATACAGACACTTGAACAAGCCTTTAGAAAAGAAAAGGCTTCAGTATTGAGACAAGATAGCTCAAGTCTTGGCAGCTGCATTGTCTTAGCTTGTGAAAAGCACAACTGCAGCAGAAGAATATTGTGCTGGTTGATGAAAATGCTTAAAATAGCTTGGAGAGTTTAACCATGCCTCAAGGAAGGGAAAGCACAGGCTACTTAAGAGTGAAAACAGTCCCATCAGAGAACAGTTTGATTTTGTTATTTACTCTGTCCAAGAGAATTACAAGAATTACAGGAACTTCTCCTTTCCTTCCTTTGCTTCTCCTAAAGGCAAAATCCAGGCATTGTTCTCAGTCTAAGAGTAAATTATCTTCTTTCATTTTCTGCTCTGTCAACACATTGCCCCTTATCACCAGCAACAGGCTGGAAAGCACTAAATGTTGCCAGCATACTTTTTTGTTGGTGACTTACTGCAGCTAGGAATAGCAAAGAGGAGATTGAAATGGTTTCAGTTGTCTCCATGAAGCACTTTGACCAGTCATCAGACACTTTATTTACAAGCTATGGAAATGATAAATTCTTCTGTAAGTAAGTCTGAACTTAATATTTAAATCATTCACTTTCCTCCATAGTATTTTGTTTTAGCAGTTCAGGCTGATTAGAGAACAAAGATAATTTAGCATTGCTTTTCACTTCAGTGCAAGAAGCCTCCCAACCTTCTCTCTGTGGATCCTTTCTCTGAAGTGCTATTTTCTGTGGAATGACCCAGACATCAGACACTTTATTCCTTTCTGTAGATGTGGCAGTAGGGGCATGACATGATGATAATGAGGACACTGCAGTATATTTTGATACTGCCAAATGAATTCAAGTCATAGAGAAGACTGAAATTAAAACTAATGTGAACTCACAGCCAAGAGCTGATTATAACCTGGAATACAAACAGGATGAATCTCCTAGTCCAAAACTTCCAAAGTCAGAACTGCTCTGGTTACTATTTATAAAGCTCTTTGGGGATAGAATATGCTACACAAATGTTACATAACATCCTAACAAATATTTAAAATACATGAACCCAGGCAACTTCATTTTATAACCCAGCGAACAAAGCATGCGGAAATTGCTAGTCAAGAGTGTGGATTTCTTAGCATAGCTATGGCTGTTGGGATGCTCAACTGACAGCCTGCTAAATGAAGTCCTTTGTCTATCCATGTGATCTGTTAATATTGCAAACCTGAAGACACTAAGGGAGCTGCCCGTGTGGTAGCAGACACACTGGTAATACTTAGGCTAAGGCTGGCTGTAGTGTTCATACTGCTTGCCATGCTGACAACCGAAGACGTGGTGCTAGTGGCTGAGGTTGAAGCAGTTGAAAAGGTTGTTGAAAGCTGGAGTGAAGTTGTGTTCTCAACACTAGTGTACTAGAAAGGAGACAAAAAGAATGAGGATCACAGAGCAAATGAGGCACAGTGAAAGATGCTGGGAGGAATGGAACAAAATTAAAAATCAAAACCAACAACCCTTTAAGTAACAGTAGCACATGCAAAAAATAATGCATTATCTATGTACCAGGCAAGCAACTAAGTTGAATACTTAAAATCACAACCATGCAAAGAAAATTCAAACTGCTATATCATCAAAAAATTATACCACAGTAACTCAAATGTCACTCCATTGCATTATTTCTTGCCCTTTCAGCTTGTATACTCCTTTAAGCTAGTATTTGTTATGTTAAATAAACTCCTATATTCTTCCAAAAGACAGTACTTGTTTTCAAAATGCAGGACACCGCTGTTGTAATTTCCTCAATGCATTTGTGGAACTAAGAAAATTAAAACTGCAGTGCCCCACAACAGAGTCAATGCAACTGAAATGCAGATCAAATGTATTACAGGAACACATGAGGATAAAGGAGTTCTTGGTTTGAACTCAACACAACATTGTGCCTTAGCTGTAAGCTGATCACACCTACAAAACAGTTGATGAACACACAGAAGCCAGAAAGAACTCTGATAACAGAAAAGAAGGACATTTGGATAAGTGTGATTTTTTAAAGTTACATATACAGTAGGGATGGGGCATTACAAATGAAAATTCAGGCATAAAGAAAAGCAGTAACCTATCTGTACACCCCAACTGGGATTGTACAGACAGAACAAGGCAGTGTCTCTCTGACTTTTGTTTATGCAACCTCATCTAGAGCACTACCATTTACCTTGTTATCTCTAATGCATTAAATACACAGGTGACAAGTGTCACATGATAAACTCTAAAATTATCTTTCTTGAGGCATTTGTCATGACAGATATCATTCCATCACCTGCATTTTGCCAGCTAACCTCTTGAGTGGAGACTGCTAACAGTCCACATTATAGAGCAGTTACAGACAGCCACTTCTAAAATTTTATTTGTTTTTTTTTAAACATGTTTTATAAGAAATCTTTCTTTATTCCATCCCCCCCTTGCTGGCATGACAATTTCTTTTACAGCTGTGTGATTGCCAAGTCTCTGTAATAGCTATTCCTGATCTAGTACAAATCACAAGTGAAAAATATTTTTCTTACCACTAGAGAGCTGGCAGTCCTCCTTCCCTGAGGTAAGGCTCTTGTTTTGGTTCTTAGCATGTTGGGAGACACTGAACTTTAAGGGAAGGTCTTAATCATCAGGTAAACTGACTATATGCCAAACATCTGTGGAAATGCAAATAGGACTCACCACATGTGATGTGCTTGAAGACAACACTGAGGCTGGGGAAAGGCTACTCTGATGATTGGAAAGGGAGCTAGAAAGAAATTGCAAAGAGTTAATAAAACTATTTTTTCCTCAAACATTTTTAATATATATCATATATGTATACACACATATATACACAAACACAGAGTAGGTGGCAAAATATTAGTTAAAGAATAAAAATTGTAGGTATGTACATACACATACAGTAGGATATTAAAGAAAAAATTGTCTGTAGGAGTATGTGTATATATGCACACATATACATATATGTATATATACACACATCCCTACAGACAAGTTTCCTTTAACTAATATCCTACTACCATTTAATGAAAAAATGAAATACAGAAACAACTATTATATTTTTTTATATTTTTAGAAAAAACAACAGCTGCTTCAGGAATAATGTAGCAATGACTCCAAGACATGTAAAGTCCAAAACCAGAAGAAGGTTCACACAAACAAATGGCTTGTTCCTCATTCTTTCTGTGAGTAACTGCTGCTGCCTGCCATGGGGCACAGGTATTAATTAGGTGAGGCAGTGCTTTGGTTTGACTCACTATGGCATTACTCACATAACCTGCATAACATTAGTTCAACCAATCAGAATTGCAGGGTATTTGCCCCCACAATTCTGCCAAAAGCCCCAACAAACCCTCAAAAGACAGAGCTCAAAAAAACCCCCAGCAAATGAAGAACATCTGTGAAAGCCCAAAAGTTAGCCATATTACTACAGAATCTGCCAATTTAATCAAGGCCAGTTCATACCACTACATCCCACCAAAAGCCAGTTCTGATTCATCTTTTCAAAGAGGAAATATCCATTCAGTTTTATACATACACTGTAAAATGTGAAAATAAAGAATTACCTGATGAAAAACATTTGCAATAGCTTTGTTTTAGAAAGTAACTCTGCCTTTAGCACC
>NW_008678627.1:0-2040 GCF_000695815.1 Acanthisitta chloris
AATCATGTTTCAATTCAGTATCTCAGCAAGACAGCAAAGAAGCAGTCTACAGAAGGATAAATTCCTTGTGGTTGAAAGAGCTATAGTAAGGGACCTACAATGAATTTCAGTACCGCAGTCATAATCCTTATTAGCGTCCTTTCTAACATTAAGGGTGAATGAACTACTTGAGCCAACTATCCTTAAGGTTCAGGGCTGTGTGAGTTTCTTCTCCTCTCCCTTCCCCTATTGTCTCTCACTTTGAAAAACGTAAAGTTAACACAAATTATATCTGTTTGCTGCACCAGCAAGTCTCATAATTACACTAAGAAAGTGAGGTCTGTCTATAACAAACAGCATCTTTAAATGGGTTACAACAAACACATGTCAAAGACCAAGTGGCTAATGGGAAATGATAAATAATTTGGAATCTCACTTCACTCTGAGCCACTTTTACCTACCATTTCATGACATGCACGGCACACTGACCTTAGAGCTCCTTAAAGGAATAAAAGTGTAATGCTACCCTTTTCCTTCAGCCTATTGCAAGATAAACAAACTATCACAAACAGTTCTCATCACTGAAATTTCCAGGGGAAAAATAAACAAAACCCACAAGACCAAAACTCACTCACCACAAATCAAACAACCGCAACTGGAACAACAACAACAAGTCCCTTAAATGCAAATGTTTCCAAGCTTTGTCATTGGGGCTGGGAAGATGACTGAAAGGCTCAGTCCTTTCACAGAAAAACATAAAGAATATGCTTTTTAGTTACACAGCAGTTTCATTCCCTATTTCTCTGAACATGGTTGCTACCATAGGAGCATGTTCATAACCCAGAATATTATGCATTGCAACAACATATACAAAATATAACATATAACCATCGATAACAATATATAAATATAACCATATCATATGTAGTTAAGACCTTATAGCACTACAACCTTAACTTTGCTGAGATCCCAGGCCACTTCAAACTACAAGACAAGGACAGTTTTGTAGCACAGTTACTAAACAGTAACAAAGCTAGATCACCCAGGCTGCATTCAAAGGAATTAAAGATTGCTGACAGCATTTACAGAAAAAAAAAAAACACTGGAATGAGAAGTCACCAATATTTTCTTAGCCAACATGGAAATACCTAACAGATACATTCAGAGATTAATAATTCTGTCCAAGGCATTAGAAAATAGGTGCCTGCTGATAAGTTTCTATACCCTTATTTAGGAAATTAAGTTGCAGTGCCACTGTTAGAAAAATGAAATGCTCTGCAATAGAGCGGAAATAAATGACTTTAGCATTGTGACAGCACACAGACACACACACACACACACCCAAATAAACATTGAAAGATGCCTGTCTGGAAAAAGTGCTCTAACTTTGGGCTCCCAGAGTAAAGAGCAGAACAGTGATAATCATTGAGCAACATTGCCAGCTAAAACTACTTCACTTAGTGAGTCTTTCAATTAATACTGTAGCTTGTCTTACAGATAAAAAACTGTCAAAAAACCCCAGTCTAGTTCTGCCTCATAGACCGTACAAAAATCAGCAGTATTCCAAAAATAAAAATTCAAAAAAAAAAAAAAAAGGGTGTGTTCTGAATTTCCATCAGAAACAAGGAATCACTGAAAGGTTCAAACTTACTGTTTTCCAAATACCATTTGCTACTGCTTGGATTGCAAAAATACTGAGTACAAACAAAAGAAGATCAAAGAGAGTCCACATTGTAAAAAATCTTGAAATAGCAACAGAAATCTCAGAAGCAAGCAAGCAAGGAAAGTCATACAATAGAAGGCAACAAGGACATAACTTGGAACAAGACTACAAAAGAGGGTTTGTGTGTATCAGCACAAGCATCTTACTTGTGTCTGTTGTTCCCCCCTCCCCCAGTAACATTATTCCAGCCTGTGCTGAAATGAGCCTGGATTCAAAACAGCTCACACCAGGTGCATGAAAGAAATCCATAGGACAAGAAAAAAATTGCTTTGACACCATTGTCATCAGGAGTTCTAGAGCTATAAACATTGCTGTATCTGAAGTTAATCCAGTTGCTA
>NW_008678628.1:0-329 GCF_000695815.1 Acanthisitta chloris
GTTTTGCTGCCAGGGTTGGAGCTTTGGTGGGGACCCCAACATTGCCGTGACCCCAACATTGCAGTGACCCCAACATTGTGCCAGAAATGCTGTGAGTGCCTGAAATAAATTGGCAGCAGAGAATCACATCAATGTGCTGGAGTGTGTCCCTCGCAGTGAGAGCATGGACCCCGAAAGGAGATGGCACTGAGGGTGACTGTTGGCACTGCGAGGTGGCAGTGGGGGTGACTGGAGGCACTGGGAGGTGGGACTGGGGGTGACAAGTGGCACTGGGATGTGACTGGTGGCAGTGGGAGGTGGCACCGGGGGTGACTGGTGGCACTTGGGGG
>NW_008678628.1:648-1395 GCF_000695815.1 Acanthisitta chloris
GGGAGGTGGCAGTGGGGGTCACTGGTGGCGCGGGGAGGTGGCAGTGGGGGGTCACTGGTGGCACTGGGGGTGAGTGTTGGCACTGGGAGGTGGTGATAGCATAGAGTAAAATGTTTGGAATTGTGGGAGTCAAGGTAGACCTTAGTGCCAGAGATGGATATTATGTTTAGTAGAGCAATGGGAACTTGTCTGTCCTTGCATATCCATCTGCACATCCCTGCTTGATTCATAGATTATTATTTGGCTGATTAATAGATTATTATTCTAAGATTTTGAAACTATGTTTGGGGGGACCATAACAACCATCAAAGGGCACTTGAAGTTATGCCTAGGGAGGATTGGAACAATAATCCAAAGCCACTGGGATCCAAGCTTGGGTGAGATCAATAGAATAATAGTCCTGGAATGATTAACCTATGGTTCTGGAAGAGAAGAGGATAAAATGTCTCCATCTCTGATCCATGTGGGAGTCAGATTTGGGTCTGTACCCTGAACTGCCAGAGCTCTGCAATAAAAGCACCAGAGAATCATCCCGGGATTATGTGTTTCTACAATAACAGTGGCACTGGGGGGTGACTGGTGGCACTGGGAGGTGGCACTGGGGGTGACTGGTGGCACTGGGGGTGGCACTGGGGGTGATTGGTGGCACTGGGAGGTGGCAGTGGGGGGTGACTCTTGGCACTGGGAGGTGACTGGTGGGTCAGGGAGGTAGGACTGGGAGTGACTGGTGGCACTGGAAGGTGGCAC
>NW_008678629.1:0-530 GCF_000695815.1 Acanthisitta chloris
GTCCTGCCCAGTACAGTCCAGTCCAACCCAGTACAAACCAGTACAGACCAATTCACCCCAATATAGCACAGTACATCCCCATCCAGCCCAGTACACCCAGTCCAGTCCAGTACAAACCAGTATATCCCAGTCCAGCCTACTTAAGTCCAGTTGAGCTCAGTCCAGCCCATCCCAGTCCAGCCCAGTCCACCCCAGTACATCCCAGTCCTGCCCAGTCCACCACAGTATACCACAGTACATCCCAGTCCAGCCCAGTATGCTGCAGTACAAATCAGTCCAGCCCAGTACACCCCCCAGGGGGAACCAAAACCAAGTGGGAAGAGGAACCAAGAGCAACATGTTGCGGTTGGGGGATCAGGGCTGTTCGGGGGGGCTGGGCACAGCCCTGGGGGTCCCAGCAACCTCCTTGACCCCCAGGGAAATGGGGTGACCTCTCCCCCCCATCCCCACCTGAGGACCCCCCCAGGGACTCCCCAGAATCTGCCCAGGGTGTCCCCCCAAACTGGTGTCACAGGGAGGATTGGGGGTGG
>NW_008678630.1:0-13318 GCF_000695815.1 Acanthisitta chloris
GCTGAGGTTAAACCACGACACCAGGAAGGCACAGTGGAGGAGTTGTCCTCTACGTGGCACAGCACTTAAAAGGTATTGAGCTCTATCTTGGTGAGGGTGATAAGCAAGCTGAGAGTTTATGGGTTGGGACAAAAGGACAGTATAGTAACAGTGATATTGTTGTGGGTGTGTACTACATGTCATCAGATCAAGAGGAGAAAGTGGATATGGCCTTCTACAGGCAGCTAGACATAGTCGACAAGTTACAGGCCCTGGTTCTTATGGGGGACTTTAACTACCCTGACATCTGTGGGAAAAGCCATGCAGCAAAGCACAAACAGTCCAGGAGGCTGCTAGAAAGTATTGACCATAATTTCTTGCCACAGGTAGTGGAGGTTCCCACAAGAAATGGTGTGTTGCTTGAACTTATACTAACCAACAAGGAAGGCCTTGCTGATGATGTGAAGATTGGAGGCAGCTTTGACTGTAGTAGTCATGAGATTGTAGAGTTCAGTATCAAGCAAAGAAGCAGCAGGATAGCAACTCCCACAACTATGGACTTCAGGAAAGCTAACTTCAACTTGTTTAAGCATCTTCTTGGACAAAACCCATGGGAGCCAGCCCTGCAGGTGTGAGGGTTCCAAAAGAGTTTGTTGTTATTTAAGGCTCTCTTCCGCCAGGCTCAAGAATGATGTGTCCCAATAAGAAAGAAATTTAGCCAAGGGTGCATGAAACCTCTGTGGATGAACCAAGAACTCCTGCCATTACTGAAACATAAGCAAGAAATGCACAGGTGGTGTAAGCAAGGTTGGTCCTGTTGGCCTGAGGTGGCCAGAGCAGGTAGATATGAGATGAGAAAAGCCAAAGTCGACCGAAGAATTGAATCTGGCCAAGGATATAAAAGATTGCAAAAAGGGCTTTTTAAAATACATAAATACCCAAAGGAAAACAAAGGATAATGTGGTCCCACTAGTTAATGGAAAGGAGACAACTGAGAATGGACCTCAGCAATGTATTCAACTACATGAACAGGAGGTGACAAGATGATGGAGCCAGACTCTTCTCAGTGATGGAATCCAACAAAACAAGAGGTAATGGGCAAAAACTGCTGCTCAGGAAGTTCCACTTGAACACCAGGGAGAACTTTACTGTGTGAGTCACTGCACACAGGAGTAGATTTTCTAGAGGGGTCGTGGATTCTCCCTCACTGGAGGTATTCAAGAACCATCTGGATGCAATCCTGAGCCATGTGCTCTAGGATGGCTCTGCTTGAGCAGGGAGGTTGGACCAGATGACCCACTGTGGTACTTTCCAACCTAGCTGATTCTGTGATTCTGTAATACCATTGTGCTGGTCTGAATAAGTGTACATATATGTGTGTGTATGTACCATATACAGATCTTTGAAAAACTAGAACACAAAATGTCTCATATTTATGGTTTGATGTTACTTCTTCTCAAGTATCTCTGCTTTTATTTAAACAAATCTGACTAATGATTTACAAATTAAAACAGCACCTTCCTGCCCCAACCCTTCAGTCTATTTAAGTGTAGGGGTTTTTAATAACACATTACAGAGGAATAGTTGTAACAGAAGTACTAAATATGAAAGGAACTCTACTGAAACTCTGTGCACTTCATACTATATTTCTGTCATGAACTGAATTTTTATTTATGTAGCTCTGAACTGAAGATGTTAGAGTCAAAAGATCAATAGAGTCTTACTTTATTACTCTATAATTGTTGTATGTTTGCTTCAATAGAACCAAGCACATGAACAGAGCAAGAAATAAATATTCAAAGTAAATAAATTCACTAGAAATTTTTTTGGTTCTGAAGTGGTACAATAGACAATCATGTTTGCAAAAGTGGAGGAAAGTAAAATGGCATAAAATGTTCCTTTGCATTTTATATCTTGATGTATTTTCAAATATATTACTGAAAAATAAGTGAAAACTAATGACATATTTCATGCTTTACAGTCAAAATACCTATGTTTTGTTAAATTCACCATTGTTTGTATTACAAGCACTCACGTAGGAACATACAGGGCATGCAGGCATGAAAATCTGTCCTTTTTATATTGGAGGAATAGCAAAAGCCATCAGTTGGCTAATAGTATCTGGTGGCTCAGGTGTAATTGATCACTAAAAATTATTAATAAAGAAAATCAAAATAGGCTCATGCTTCAGTGCTAATTCCAAGATTACATTAATTCAAATTAGAGAAGGAAATCTAATGTGACCTGAAAGTGAACAAATTATCTTTAACAGCACAAATTCTGAATGACATAGAAGTTATTGAGAAATAAAAGCTCAGATGTTCAATGAAAAAGAGAAGGCACAAGGCTGAACACGGCAAATGGAGATTTGCAATGTGCTTTGGGCCAACTGAAAAATAAGTTGATTTCCTGTGTCTCAGTTTGACCCTAGCTAGCAACCAAGAACCACATAGCTGCTCAGAAGGATAAAAGCTAGAAAAAACTCATGGGTTGAGATAAAGACAGTTTAATAGAGAAAGCAAAAGCTGCACACACAAGCATGGCAAAACAAGGAATTAATTCACTGCTTCCCACAGGCAGGAGATGTTCAGCCATCTCCAGGAGAGCAGGGCCCATCACGTGTAACAATTCCTTGGGAAGACAAACGCCGTCACTCCAGATGTCCCCCCTTCCTCCTTCTTCCTCCCACCTTATATACTGAGCATGATGCCATATGGTACGGAATTTCCCTTTAGTCAGTTTGTGACACCTGTCCTGGCTGTGACTCCTCCCAGACTCCCATGCACCCCCAGCTTCCTTGCCAGCGTGGCAGTACAGAAAGCAGCAAAGGCCTTGGCCCTTTATAAGCTCTGCTCAGCAACAAAAAAAACCCCCTCTACATTATCAACCCTGTGTTCTGCACAAATCCTAAGCACAGGCCCATACTAGTCACTGTGAAGAAAGTTAATTCCACTTCAACCCAAATCAGTACATCCTAAAAGAGAAAAAATAAAGCAAAGGGCTGTGATTATTATTATATATACATAAAAAATTCCATTTCTGATAAGGAAAATAACTAAATAACTATAGGCATGGACAGCTCATAAGACTTAAATATGCTTTAAATCAAGCATATTCATATTAGACTGAAGAGGCATACAGGTTGTTGCTAATGTGATAAAGATCATGAAATAAACAGTTTTGGTTTGGGATAGTGTATTACAAGCGAGGAAAACAGAATATGACACTAAAAAACTACTCAAGCGCACTATTCAGGTAATCCTGATTAAATTGTCACATATTTCAGTTTTTCTCTTTAAGAAGGATGTCTCTTTTCTGCTTGCATTTAGCAACTATTTATTAGAGACTTGCACTTTGATTTACTAAATTTGGTTGGGCACTGGAAGAGTTTTCCCAGGGAAGTGGTCACAGCACCAAGCCTGACAGAGTTCAAGAAACTCCCGGACAATGCTCTCAGGCACTTAGTGTGATTCTTAGGGACATCTTGCACAGGACCAAGATCTAGACTGCACAAAGGACAATTCTAATGGGTCTCTTCCAATTCTGAATATTCTCTGATTCTGTGAAATTGTAAGCAATGGTATTTTGAAATTATTATTGTCATAATTATGAATGATTGGTTTTGAACAAAATATAGTTATGATGCTGCTGATTTCTAGTTCTGCTACAGTTTATGAGGCATCTTGCTCCTTTTCTACAATGGCATGAAGCAAAAGAATTGTTATTAAAATAAATTCAAATCTTAATCTGTTCAATTGAGGAATTTACAGTTGTTCAGATGCAATGTCCTGTATCCCTTCATTTTTTCAATTTTTTTTTAATGATTTTGGATAATTTTTAATAGTTGTTGCAAACATGAGTGTAAGATTCACATAGGTATATTGTAATAACAATAGAATCCAGAACTAGTGAAGTTAGATTTCTGTGTTAATTGAGCTGTTATAATATTTAGACTGGAATGACATTTTTAAAATTGCTTTTCCCTAAAAACTGTAGTTCTAACTATATTCTATTGTAATGATATTTGCCATAACAGCTGAAAATGAGTCAGTATATGTCACATGACTGTAAGAGCACCTGCCAATAAAAATATAATTACACCTTTTCTGTAGCTTCATGCTGATTTGAACTCAGCATATGCACTGAGAAGGATAGGATTTCCTTTTGGCTTACAGCTGTCAGGATGGTTACAACCTAATAATGTATGTTAGTGACTTCAGTAACACATTTGAAGTAGTAGTCAATTAGTTGAGCTGGGATCTTTCACTATTCATGCTGTGCCACATCTGTTGGAAGTAAGGCTGCCAAGGATGAAATTGATTAAAAACTTATTTTAGATTGAGGAAGATAATCAAGAACTGAAGAACAAAGATACATGAAAAATCTAGATCATTAAAAAACCCATTTTGATCTATACTAAGATACCTAGTATGGGATCCTTTCTGTACACTAGCAGACGACAGACCAAGTGACTTAACAAAAATGTGCAGTGACCAGAAACTACAGTGCTTTTTTATCCGTATCCTGGCAACGGAAGCTTTCATTTTATTCTTAGACTATGAATGAGAGGTGTACTTTATAGTAGCAAAGAGCAGTCACATCAGATAGTAGTGACACTTCCATGGAAGGGCAAACTTGGAAAGAAAGCATAATGCAATAATTTGACAGTGCCCTAGTATGAACTCCGCAAATGCCAGCTAGTGACTGTCTATTGACAGGAGAACATGCTGCCCTTTTCCTGCCTTTTGTCAGCTGTTATATGAGATGTAGGCCTCTTCAGGATAAGGTGGAGAAAAATTACCAATATCAATATTACTTAATATGCTGTAGATATCTCACTTGTTTGCATTTACATGGGTAAATGCTTTCTGATTATTTTCAGCTTTCAGTTGATGACAGTTTATTTTTTATTATGTTTCATATTATCTGAAATAAAAGAACAAACTGAAGTTTAAAATATGCATGATTGTTCAGAGACTAAGAAATAACCAATTGGAAAGTTCTGCCTCAATGACAGCAGATTGGCTGTCAGAAAGGGTTGTCAGCTTTTTCTGGTATGCTTACCTAGGGACATGTAGAGATTTCTCAATCAGCAAAGGTAAAATGACAATCAATCAGTGAAGGTAAAATGACAATCAATCATGTCCCCTTTTGTTTTGTTTTGTGGGGTTTTCTTTAAATCAACATATTGTGAAATCTTGGTATGTATAAAATCTTGTGGTCCTAAGCTACAACTCTTTGCAACCATTTTGCACATTTGATAGTACATGCTCTGTAGAACATAAAAGGCTATAAATTGAAACAAAAACATCTGTTTCATAAATTCATAAGTTAGCCAATTTGCATGATGTGGAATCTGTGCTTACTGTGATACAATGAACTATGGATGACAGTATATCAGTGTCCAGGTGTCCCACTCTGAAAAGCTTTACAACAAATTTTAACCTGCAGAGCAGATGTATATGGAATCATTGTTTTGGAATCTTTAAAAATTTGTTATGCTTAAGTGACTTCAGTACACCTGGGGGGAGTTTTGCTTCCCATTCATCTAGATACAAAGTTGGTGCACTCTAGAACAATGAGAACACAGTCCTTTACAGATGTCACAGTCCTCACAGTGCTTCACAGTCCTTTACAAATGGGAAGATACTGCAGATCCCTGGCCCTGGGTCCAGGCAAGAGTGAGTCTTGATGCATACTCCCAGTAGGCACATGCACATTGTGCAGACAGTCAACAACTACCACATCAAGAGAATAATAATTTTACAGGCATTACATACATATGAATGCAATGTGTATGCAATAAACATGAAATAAACGTGTAAACCTGAAGAAATACAATAAAGAAGATGATCCTGTTTTCTCACAATTTCTAGTAGATCTGTACTGAAATGTACTCTTGATCTCATATGTGGTTATTTTCAGGCACACAGTCCCTAGACCCCTGATCCCTCCCATATATAGTCCTCAGGCCTCTTGTTCTACTTTCTGTCATGTCCAGCTTGAGGTTTCCATAAGTCTTGCACCCAAACCCTCATGGGACTCTTTGGCAGCTAGCCCAGACCTATTGTCTGGTTTGCAGGCTAGGCAATTTGAAGTGCATCAGTATCTTGCACATTTACACAAAGAATTGAGATCACAATCAGGAAAATCGTTGCAAAGTGTATGTGGCCAATTGTACAAGGTTTAAGAAGGTGAAGTGCCAGGTCTCTCCCTTGGGTCACAACAACTCCAAGCAGTGTTACAGGTTTGGGGAAGAGTGGTTGGAAAGCTGTATGGTGTAAAAGGACCTGGGGGTGCTGGTAGACAGCAACTTCAAATAAGCCAGCAGTGTGCCTAAAGTGCTCAAGAAGGCAAATGGCATCCCGTCTTGGATCAACAATAGTGTGGCCAGCAGAACTAGGACACTGATATTCCCCTGTACTCTGCACTGGTGAACCTGCGCCTTGAGTCTTGTGTTCAGTTTTTTGGGCCTCTCACTAAAAGGACACTGAGGTGTTGGAGTGTGTCCAGAGAAGGGCAACAAACCTGGTTCTGGAGCATAAGACTTATGAGGAGCAGCTGGGGGAGTTGAAGGTGTTCAGTCTGGAGAAAAGGAGGCTGAGGGGGAAAGTCATTGCACTCTAGAACTGCTTGAAAGAAGGCAATTTGATCTGGAATTGAGTGTGGTCTCAGTAAATTTGCAGACAACACTAAGTTGGGTGGGAGTATCTATCTGCCTGAGAGTAGGAAAGCTCTACAGAGAGACCTAGATGGACCTTGATCAGTGGGCTGAGGATGGGCTGAGGTGTGTGAGGTTCAATAAGGCAAAGTGCCAGGTCCTGCACTTGAGACACAACAACCCCATGCAGTGCTACAAGCTAGGGGAGGGGAGGACTGGCCTTAGAATTGTTTGTCAGAAAGGGACTTCGGGGTGCTGGTTGACAGCAGCTCAATATAAGCCAATAGTGTGCACAGGTGGCCACGAAGGCCAATGGCATCTTGGCCAGTATCAAGAATTGTGTGGTCAGCAGAACTAGGAAAGTGATGATCCCCCTGTACTTGGCATTGGTGAGGCCACACCTCCAAGGGGAGGACTGGCCTTAGAATTGTTTGTCAGAAAGGGACTTCGGGGTGCTGGTTGACAGCAGCTCAATATAAGCCAATAGTGTGCACAGGTGGCCACGAAGGCCAATGGCATCTTGGCCAGTATCAAGAATTGTGTGGTCAGCAGAACTAGGAAAGTGATGATCCCCCTGTACTTGGCATTGGTGAGGCCACACCTCCAGTACTGTGTTCAAGTTTGGGCTCTTCATTTTAAAAAGGATGTTGAATAAGTCCAGTGAAGAGCAATAAGGCTCATCAAAGTTCTGGAACACATGTCATACAAGCGATGGCTAGTTGGGTTTCTTTAGTCTTAAGAAGAGGTGGCTCAGGACTGAGCTCATTGCTCTCTACAACTATCTGAAAGGCAGTTGTGGAGAGGTGGAGAATGGTCTCTTCTGACATGCTTGCAGTGAGAGGACTAGAGGGAATGGTCATAAGCTGAGACAGGGAGATTCAGAGTAGATATTAGAAAAATATTTTTCACTGTTAGGGTGGCCAGGCACTGGAATAGATTTCTCTGGGAGGTGGTGGAATCAGCATCCCTGGAGGTGTTTAAGAGGTGTCTGAATCTGTCACTGAAAGATATGGCTTAGGGTTTAGATGTTACAGTGAAGTGTCAGATTAATGGTCGGACTTGATGACCTTAAAGGTCTCTTCCAGCTTTGATGATTCTAAGGTTGTAGCAAGGTGCAGTCAGTCTCTTCTCACAGGTAACAAGAGATAGGATAAGGGGAAACAACCTCAAAATGCTCCAGAATTTTAGGCTGAATATTAGGAAAAATTCTTCCTTGGGAGGGTTGTCAAGCATTTCACCAAACTCCCCAGGGAAGTGGTTAAGTGGTTGAGTCACCACCTATGATTCTATGAAATAGAGTTTAATAAGAGGATAGAACAGGCCAGGTTAGTCAGTCACAGACACCAGTCAAATGAGCAATATTGACCAGCATCTTGATTATGGGTGACTGACACCTTTTAAGCCTCTTTATTTCCAATTTCCTGTGGCTGCTCTTGTCCCATCCACTTTGACTCTTTTCTCTACACAAAAGCCACCCTACCCCTAATAATTCTTCCCTCCTAAACCCCAGTTTTACTACATCTATCCCTAAATTTGGTATAACTGATGTGGTTATTGGGATAGTGTTGGCCTAGCAAGGCTCTACTCCTAAGAAGGTCCTTAATGCTCTTCCCATTTATCTCTGAATTCTGGCCATTCTCCTAACCTAATGTTATCTGAAATTGGACATTCCTCCTAGCTCAAAGCTTTTGTAAGCTTCTTGCTATACTACTTTTTAACATTCACCCATTTCTTGTGTCATGTCCAGTACTTTCCCATATTCTTCTCATGTAGCTAAACCTTAGCCCAGAGCATAATCATCTCACTGCTTGATTCAGAAGGTATTGCAATTCTAAAGGCATATTTATTGACTTGCTGCATATTGCCATGGATGGTACGCTTATGTGCATAACATGCAAGCTCTTTCTTGCTTATCTATATGAAGAATTGGCTCTCTTTAATTTCCATGAGAAAATCCCTTCCAGAGGAAAAAAAAAGCATTGATGCTTTTATGATCATTTTCTTCCCTTTCTCCTCTCCTTTCTCATGTGTACTTGGATGCTCGCTGGACAATGTAGTCAGTGTCATGATGGCTCATGCTAGTAACATATAAATCATGGTCTATCTTATTTAGAATGCTTGACAAACCTAAAGAGAGGAAATAATATATTTTTTTTACCTGGTTTGGAATAGTGCTGTTTTCACACTAATAAATACCACAATGTTTCAGTAGTCTTTTTGGGGAAATACATACTCTGAAACTATATTTGTAATGCCTACAAAGACTCTTAGATGTGATTTTAACTTTTTTTCGCCCTAAGTATACACTTGCAACAAGAATCATGCAAAGTGGCACTTCAGTAAGTTCTGTTAGGTTCATTAGAACTATGTCTTTGACGGGTCTGCACTTGGCAGTGAGACAGGCAAATGCTGGTAATTTTTGTTCCTTGAGATGGGATGGTCCTTCATCTAGCAGTAGTAGTCTTCCAGCTCTTGTTTCCCTGATGCCTGGTAATTTATTTGAGTTAATATTGCTGACTTAACAATTTTATTTATGTTGCTTGTTTCAGTTTTCTTAACTAACATAGTTTTTCTTGTCATTGTCTGTCTGTGTCATTTACAAAGTAATTAGCCCTTCAACAATTGTTTTTCATTCCCTTGGTGAAAATGTGATGAGTTCACATAGCTGAGTCTCATGAAGATAGGCTGCGTTATAAAAGTGGTATCCAGCACTGGGTAGGGCTGTTCATTCCTCTGTTTCATTAATGAATGTAGGGGTTGGTTCTTTAAAACTGCTTTGGTTTTCCTAAAGAAATATAGCAGTATTTATGAACTTGCTTAATTCTAAATAGTTGAAATTTCTCTTCTTTAGAACTAAGGAAATTGTGACTGTATACTGCATGAAAAAGGTTCACTCACCTCTTGCTTGTAATTATTTTGTTTAAATTACAATGTCAGTACTTTGTGATTAAAAAGCTGCCTACGGGGAATGTCTGAAATAAAAATCTTCTCCCTCTGTCTTCCTCATTTTGATGTTTAGCTTGTGCTTTAAGTTTCAGGGTAAAACAATTAACCTCTAAACAAAAAGAAATGATACTTTAAAGACAGTGAGGCATATTCCCTGGTTTTGGTTTTCTCTGCTCAATTAGTTTTACACACTACCACGAGTGTAATACTTCAGTATCTTCACTGCAGAGGTCTTAAGGGTGAAGAAGTCTTCAAAGTAAGCAAGGAGAGATCACCATCCTTCTTGCACAGAAGTGTAAAAGTCGTTAGTCTTTATGTGTTAGGAGTTCACAGTGAGTCTTGCAATACCGTAATGAATGTATCTACAGTTACATGATATTTATGTATATCAGCAAGTAACATGTTAGTTTACTTTATTTTCTTTTGAAAGGAAAACTAATCCAAGTAGGTAAGTATTAAATTAACTAGATTATAAGGTGCCTCCATTCAAAAAACACTTAGAAAGCAATTTTGACAAAAAGGACAGATTTGACTTTGTTCTTGCAGTGTCACATTGCCTAAATAGGACACAGAATCATGTACAAAAGAGTTCTTACTTTTTCTTCATGCTTCATACTAACAGAAAAATCTGCCTATCAGTTTATGCATAGTTCTTCTAATACATATGTGAAGCTTTCCAGACTTATGAATCCTGACTACTCAGAAGTGCATTTTCATGATCAAATGAAAGTAAATGTTATCCTAAATTGTGTTTGTTCCAAATACAGGTCTAAAGAACAACCCTTGGAAATCTAGTCCTTCACCTGTACAGTGTTGTCAAAGCTATCACTAATTTCCTGGAGTTGTAAACCTTGAAGTATAGGAGGAAGTCAGCTGTGTTAAACTACATTTTTTTCCTTCAGTGTGCTTGCTACATCGCATTTGTCATTCTTCAAAATAGGGGAAGGATAATTGGAACATGGTGGTTATTTCTACAGGAAATTAGTTGACACAGGGTGATGCTAGAGAGAGGTCATAGTGAAAAAAATTAATAAAATATGCAGTCAAATTAATGGTATGTCTAATATTTCAGCCAAAAATCTCTTCTTCCATGTAGTATCAGCTTTGCTTTACAACATTACTTATTTGCAGGTTTGCAAGATCTTTGACTTCCATTCCTCACTAAATCTGGTTACCTAGATGATGATTTCTTCCAGTGGGGGAAATCAAGGTAATTTAGGGAAATGGGACTAGTAGTATGCTTTGCTTCCAATTGGACTTTTTAAATTTTTGGTCTCTGCAGTCCTTCCTGCAACATGTTGATGGATTTTGTCTCTCCACAGAGTATGGAGGTCAAGCTAAACTTTTCCTCCTTTGAGAAGGTATTCAGATCATTAACAAAGGTGACATTCATCATCCTAGAGGCTGAGAGGTCCATCCAAGCTCTTCAAACCTTCATGAAAATCTCTTTCAATTATAGGTCTCCATCTCTCTTTCTCCTTGCCCTGTAGCTTAGCTGATCAAAATGAGGGCAACGTTTTCAAGCTGTGTTGTAGAAATTCTGTTCTGAATTCTGTAACTGAAGAAGTCAAACTCAGCAGGCTTGAGCAGAAAGGAGCAGAGATGAATTGTGTTACAAGACAGCACACTGCCCTCCTTCACATCTGTATTATTACAAACTCATCTTCAAGTATGTGTTTGAAAAATCCTGTTGCTTCTCCCTTCAAGGAAGTGAAATTATAGGTGCATACAACAGAAAATGCTGTTCTTCACAGTCAATAATTTCCTGAAGTTTTAGATAAATGAATTAGGTAATAGAAGGCACAGAACTTATTAGATATCCTTTATAGTATCAGTCTGGCATGCACTTTGTGATCTAAGTAAGCAATTCAGAAGAAAATTCAAGTTTAGAAACTTATGTTATGCATAGAAACAGGTAATAAATTTACCAACATCCTTATTGCTCATAAACATCTGCTACTTAGCTCTAGTCAAAACAAAGTTCTTGAGGCAGCAAAGGAAACAGCTGCCACATCAAACACAGTGTTGATGTTGCAATGAATTTTATTGATTCTCCTCCCTCATGGTAGATATAACTCTTCAAAACCTACAATATACATTTTCCTTTTCAATAATTTACATATTAGGCTTGCTTGTCTGTGTGAAATATGCTGTAAATGCAAGGAAATCAATATATTGACTGGCAGGAAGTAAAAGTACATGCTTCTACAGTGTCTTTGACAGGAGTACCTTTGTAAGAAGAAATTGAAAGTTTGAGTTGATTTAGGGAAGTTGAAATGTTTTTTATAACAGTGGTCAAGGCAAGACCTTTTTAATACTTAGACTGATCTTTTCTTGAAATCTTCCTGAATTGAGATTTTTGGTCAGTTAAAAAAAAGAAAAAAAGAGAAAGAAAGAAAAAGACAAAAAGACAAGACTGTATGAAATATCTTCCAAAAAGTTTTTTTCCTGGAATTTGAGTTCGGTTACTCATATATAAAAGTGCTAGAAAAATACAAATGAGGAAATACATTATGATATTCTAAATAATCAGTCTTTTTCAGCAACTATAACATACAACATATTTTATGTTCTCTATGAAGACAAAGCTGAGTGTGAATTCAAAATCACAGAAATATTCAAGCCAGTAACCACAGGATAATGCTGAATTCAGAACCTATTTCTTAGAGTTTTGTCTGGTCAGATATCTATGCAATGATACATCCTCAAAAAAGTAAGAAACCCCTAGTTTTCATTGTGTGAGTCTGACCACTCAGCAGGTTGAGAGTATCATAATTTGAATTACTCTGGACAGTGTATAGGAGAAACAATAAAATTCTCAGGAGATTAAATAAGAAATTGTTTTTACTTGCTAAATTTCAATTGTCCAGGTAGAATTAGGCACTTGGCAAAATTTTACTTGGTGAACTTTACAGCACTCAAACACAATAAAACACTTATCAAGGCACAGAATAAAGCACTTATCAAGGCATCACCTGGATTCTTTTTGGTCCAGCTTAAAATATACTTTGAGAAGAAGAAGAAGAAAAGAGAGGAAAGAGAAAATTAAAGAGAGAAGTAGTCACCACTCCAGGATCCAGCATGGTCTCAGCAGCTTTAAATCCAGGGTAGCAGAGCGAGTCATGTGGAACACGGCTCACTGTCCTTTTATTAGTTCCCATCACCCAGGGCTCTCCTCAATGCGAGGTTATGCTAATTTCAGTACCAAAAGTCTTGTGCCTGTGCTTTGCACAGAGCCAGAGTGTTCCCAGCACCTATTTCAGGGCTTGCATCACAGCCATGAGGTGCCCGATATCTTTACTGTGCAGACTGATGATTACCTTTTAAATGTACATGCACTAAACACAGCAGTGTGAGAAGGCACAAGGAGATGGTGGGGAGTGGCATGCCACCCCACCTACACAGAGCTCACTCTGCTCCCCCACCACTTTCCCATCTGTTTTTTTAGAGCCAGTCAACAGTTTCACCAGTCTCTGACAAAAGGGAATTGGTAGGTGAACTACCAATTCCTCTGGCTGCTACACCTTTTATTCATTTATCAATGAATTTTAAGGAAAGCCACTACCAGATATTCTATTGTAAGAATGGCAAGAGAAATATTCCCATCCCATTTCTGTTCAGAGTGAAAATCATTCATTACTCTCATTAAATAGATGATTCCTAACTGACCCCTCAAGTCAAACAAGAAGCAGTAAAATTTAGCTTCTGGCCAGAGTAGAGGTATGCTATGTG
>NW_008678630.1:13377-15676 GCF_000695815.1 Acanthisitta chloris
GTTAATGATCTTAGCAAATTGTGAAATTAAATGCTCAGGAAGTATGCACAAAAATCTATAAGGTGGAGAAACTTGAGCTGGTCATGAACTTTGAGTCTGTGGAGGATGTTCTCTGTCTGGAAGACAGAGATTTTCTTTTTCAAATTATTCACTCTCCAGAGTATAAAATCATAGCAACAAGAGCTGAAGGGAAACTATTTAATCATCTTGCCTTTCTTCCCTCCAGAGGATAATTTTTCTGAATGCTTCTTGACCCTCCCCTCTCTCCCCTCCCCCTCAGCCTCCTTATTGTAAATGTAGTTTTAATTGTCTAAGGCCTAGAAGGCAGAAATCAAGACAAGTAATGCAGCTTCTGTGACATCTTAATACAGCCTCATGAGTCCTAGTTAAAAAAACCCCTACACTCTCAAATCACAGCCCATTACAGAGGGAGATAGAACTGTAGACATAATTTTCTTCATGTTTCTGAGTTCAGTTACTTGCTATTGTAGTGCTGAACTATGAATCACTGCTAGCCAAAGGCCAATGCATTTGCTGTAAAAATTCCTACCTGGTTATGGTCAACTTCACTTGATCCCACTTGGCTTTTGTGTAATATAACTGCTATTCAGCCTTAAGAACTGCAAAGCTCCAGATATACATAAAGGCTCCACTTATTTTGGGAACTTTCATGCAGGAAAATAAGATGGCTTTACAGTTTCTATCCTGTGTATCAAACGTGCAGATCTTGCCCCCAAATATCTCATAGGACACAAACCTCTTCAAAGGCCTGGGGAAGCAGGATAAATTTATCTCCGTGCACTTAGCTGTTGAAGGTCTGGGTAATCTTTGACTAAATGAGTTTTCTCCACCAGTCATGAGGAAATTTGGAAGGAATTGAGGCTTTCAGAGTACAGTGTATAAACTGCCTATAGTAGAAAAGTCCAAGTTTCTAACATAATTTTGATGCAAATTCCTTTAAAAACATTTAGGTACTATAAAAATAAAATATCCTCCACCAAAGATCATAATGAAGAGGAAAATGAACCAACAAAATTATCCTCATTGCATGTGGATTAAAGGAACTATCTGGAGTGATCTTGCAAAACAAAACACAGCAGTTTCAAATCCTTTTTATTGAGTTTCCTGCAATGCAGCATTCTGGCCTGGCATTCTAATTTATCTCTCATTTACTCTTTCCTCTCTGAGTTATCTTTGCTACTGTCAGTGGATGCTGTTATCACCAATTAACCTTAACAAGGACAGTGCCAATGTAATTTTATATACAGCCAATTTACAGTAAAAAATAGCCTATCTTTTTTTCATTGAGGATTTGAGGTGATGTGAAAAGGTCTTCAGACTTCACAGCCATTTATATGTCTTTGCATTCTTAACAAAATAGAAGATCAGAACAAAACTGCAAAAATATATACTCTATTAAGTCTATGGGCATACCTTCCTCGGAGATTGTTCCAGACTAATAAGACCAGATCTCAGTGTCTGCATCTTCACGCAGTAACTCAGCTTTAACAAAATCTGGCAGTTTTCTAATCACAGGGCAGAGAGAGTTCATGATTAAAACTGCTGGTTGGAAAGGTCAGTGAATCAGGATCTCCTTACTGTCTTTTACAACCTCAAATAGTCTTTCAGTCTGTATAATCTGTTGTAATAAAAGTTATAATTATTTTGTCTTGTTCTATATTCATTGGTATCTATTTTACTTGTCCTAGATGTGCTCAGATGTGCTACGTATGCTTTAGACATGGTCCGATCTGATACTTTGGGGAGTTTTAAGCAGATGATGGTCAGTCTCCAAAAGCATAGCTCCTGAGGTCTACTGTATTATAGAGTTTTACAGAAACTGTGATGAGGTAGCCATCAGCAGTTCAGCAACAGAGCATTTCAGTTTTTAAAAATACCTCTGAATAGTGCAGAATGTACCTCCAAAAGAGTCTGCTTCCTAATTGTTATCTGGAAGATCCCAAATTTTACGCCTAATTATATACATAATGTATAATCTGTATCTGTCCCCATGGCCATGTTGTTTTTATTCAAATAGTTCTGTCCAATTTGTGAATGCCTCCATTGCAATTCAGAATTCTTCAGTTATTCTCCAGAACTCTTTGAATATATCGAAAAGTATTATCTCAGTGTGCTGGTTTGAAAGCAAACCAGTGAGACACTCCAAGTCAGAAATACAATTTAATAAGGAAAACAAAAAAAAAATAAATGCAACAGTACAAAAGAAACCACTGACAGAAAGCAACCTGACACCGTGTCAGTCAGGGTGTTGGTAGTAGTCTGATTAAATTGTGGCTGC
>NW_008678630.1:15738-19162 GCF_000695815.1 Acanthisitta chloris
GGTCCAGTGGTAGCTCTTGTCTGCTGGAAATCCAGTACATAAAGGGCTCCTGTGCTGGTCCAAACCCCAGCTTATATCCCTGTGGGAATTCTTGGCTCCTCCCCCTGGGGTGAAGCATCTCACAATGGGACAATATAATTCTGCGGGTCATGCGGTGTGTCCTTGACAGCCCATTAAACAGAGACAGCCTCCTGACGGAGCTTTCAGGGATGAGTCATGGTAGAACTGCCCCACCTGCTTTAACAGCTTGTGAAGATAATATAATACATACTATTGGTTACACCCTACATTTTAACCTAGGGCACTTAGCAGACATCATAGTGCTGAATTTATGTTTTGATAACTCCAAAATCACAAAGTAGCTGTGAAGATAAAGCAGCCAAGATAATCTATTGTGATTTCTTATTTATCAAATTGTAAATGTGTTCATTCCTCTTCCATGGTCCTGAGGTGTATCACCCCAATGGTGGCCTGCACCAGCTATCTTTATCTTTTGTTCAGCAACTGTCTTTCCAATATTTTCTTATAATGCCTCTTCACATAAACTGTCAACAGTGCATCACCATGGCCAATCTACATTTTCAAAGCTTTTGTCACCTATCTCTTTTATCATGCTGCAAAACAATTTATTTCAGAGAATAATCTACTGGTAGTCTGGAGTCTTCTTCAGTTTATGCTCTTCGCAAAATGTTCTAGCCTGGGTTTGAACTGTAATGCTATGCTTTTGCTCATCAGTGTCGAAACTTCAGTGTGGTCAATTTTATCCATTTTTTTCTACATTTATACCTGACAAAAGGAAATAAAAGATCAGCATAATCTGAAAAGGAGGAATAATGCAATAGCATTATGAACAGGGCCAGCAAGAAAAACCTCTTACAGAACATAGATTTCAAATTAGAACCAAAGCAAATTTCAAAATACTTGATCACTTCGTATATTTGTACTTTATTTGTACAGGCTTTGGTAACCCTCCAGATGATATTCACCACAAAATAAAACTCATAATAGATATAAATCAAACCCTTTATAAGTGTTCCTTGCAAGTGCTTTGGACATACATCAATGTGACCTACAAATATAGCTAATTTGGAATTTCTCTAGAGTTTTGATCCAAAGAATTCGAACCTGATTGTGAATAGCACAAAAATCTATCTGTACTTCAGCAATATTTATGATAGTCTACAGTGCCTGAACATAGCCAGGTAACACATAGGATTGGTTTAGTTTTCTGAATTTCAAGAAAAAAACAAAAATGTTACAGAAAATGGTAACTGAGTCGTCAAAGCATACTGATACACTGAGTATGTACTATTTTGCATTATGAAGAATGTGAAGAATCTTTTTATTTTATACATTGATATCTATTGTATGTGAGTTTAAAAAACACACTGTATGCCTGAACTCTGTGTGAGCCAACTCTTGTTAAAGTGCCAGTAGTTCAAACACCAAATTTGCTGAGTTTGAGTTCATTGATGTTGAGGTTGTCAACAGAAATTATCATACCTGAGGTGACTAAGGATTAATTTGATGAAATTATAAGTAACCTAGTTATAAAGCCCTGAAATAGTAATGCTGACAATGTAAGCTGCAGCAGTGTTAGTGAGTGCTGGATTAGCCTGTTAATTCATCACTTCATACTGCAGAATAGTTTCTATTTCTGTTTTCTTTTTTGTTTATATTTTCTGATGGCCTGTTTGCATCTGTCTGAATCTCCTTTGCATTCCAATGCTTATTGAACAAAATCTTCTGTGAAAAGGGAACAAAAAGTAAAGCTGCATTTAAATATTCATTTGAAATTGACATTTCTTCAGGAAAATCAATTATAATGAGCAATGTTTACTAAAATCTCTTATTATAAATACCTACACATAAACAAGAAGATGGAGAAATTCCTAGCTGCACTCAGCTTGCAGCTCATGTTCTAGCCAATAGCTCTTTAACAGTAGGGGTTGTAATAAAAGATCAGTGAAATAAGTACGACTGCCTTGTATCTCTCACTAGATGCAGTGTACATTGTTTATTTTGTGGCAGGAAATGTCTTTTCATGAGTAAAAACTGCATTTTGTTGAACATCATTTTTCAAGTAACATCGCAGCAGTTACATACATACAGTGAGTATGCCACTCATGGTCAGTGTCAAAAGTTAGTCAGTGTTCAGCTGACAATAAGACAATAAGAAAGTAATCTTCATGCAATTGCTGTCATACAGAGTGTGCCAATAAGGCAGCATGTGTATGTAGTATGAGATGTAAGTATATGTCTATATATGTATTGATATGTATATACATATGTGTACATATATTTATTGATATGTGTGTGCATACATGTGTTTGTGTACAAATAATACCCAAGAATTATGTGTTTGCACAGCATGTACCCAAATAACATGTTGCCTAAATTGTTCTTCCAGCTAACTGTGCCTGTAAAACCTTATGAGGATAAAACAGACTCTAGATGAATTTGATTAATTCACAAAAATCCTTTAATTAGAACCAACAGTTCAGCAAAATAACTAAGAACAAACACTTAGAATCTGAAACATTCACTTTTGTTTTGCTATACTCACTCCCCAGGGTTCTCTTCCTCTTCCTTTTCCTTTTCTTTGAAGAGACATAATACTTTACTAAACAACACTTTCTTTGAGGTCAATGGAATATCTCACCATGAGAAATACTGCAGAACTGTTTTGCTATCCATGACATTTTTATTTGCTGGAAGGGGATTAGGCAGTAACGTTTTGTGTCTGCTTATAGGATGAGGTTATTTATAACCTTAGAGGACTTCACACAGTCTTTTAAGGTTCATGGCACTGAGGCTGTTGAATGCCTTCTCTAAAATTTTTTAAGAAAGGTGCAAATTTTAATTTAGAACTATACTGTCAATACAAAATCATAATAGCAAAATTAACAAGGGCATTTTAGAATCAAAGAATCATTAAGGTTAGAAAATACCACCAAGATCACAAAATTCAACCTTTAGCCTCATACCACCATGTTAACTAAACCATTATATTAAGTGCCATGCCTCCTTGCTTCTTGATCTTCCAGGGATTGTGACTGTGCCACTTGCCTGAGCAGCCTGTTCCAATTCTTGACAGCCCTTTCAGTGAAGAAGTTCTTCCTGATGTCCAACCTGAACCTCCCCTGGGGCAGCTTGAGGCCATTTTCTCCTGTCCTCTTGCTAGTTGCCCAGGAGAAGAGATTGCCTGATCTTCACCTTGCTACAACCTCATTTCAGGTAGTTGTATGAAGTAATAGGGTGTTTGACACCATCTCCCATAGCACACTCCTGAAAAAGCTGGCAGCCCACGGCTTGGACAGGGGCACTCTCTGCTGGGTTAAGAATTGGCTGGATAGCCCAGAGAATGGTGGTGAACGGTGCCGTATCCAGTTGGTGGTGGTGACTAGTGGTGTTCCCCAGGGGT
>NW_008678631.1:0-792 GCF_000695815.1 Acanthisitta chloris
CTTCCAGGTACCCCAAAACCTGGGGGGGACACCCCAGAATCCATGGAGAACCCCAATATTGGAGGAGAACTTGGGTGGGACTCTGCAATCCATGGGAGACTCCAAAGCCCAGAGACGAACCCCAAATTCCAGGAGATGCTCTAGAATTGGTGGAGAGACCTCAATAGGCATGGGGGGACCCCAAAATTTAGGAAGACATTAGAATTCATGGGGAGACCCCAAAAGCTTAGGAAAACCTCAGAATCCATGGGGAGACCCCAAAAGCTTAGGAAAACCTCAGAATCCAAGGGGGGACCCCAAAATTGGTGGAGACCTTGGGTGGGACTCTGCAATCCATGGGAGACCCCAAAGCCTAGAGTGGAATCCTAAATTCCAGGAGATACTCTGGAATTGGTGGAGAGACCCCAATAGGCATGGGGGGACCCCAAAATTTAGGAAAACCACAGAATCCATGGGGACACCCCAAAATTGGTGGAGACCTTGGGTAGGACTCTGCAATCCATGGGAGACCCCAAAGCCCAGAGAGGAACCCCAAATTCCATGAGATACCCTGGAATTGGTGGAGAGACCTCAATATGCATGGGGGACCCCAAAATTTAGGAAGACATTAGAATCCACGGGGGCACCCCAAAATCTAGGTGGAACCTCCAAAGCTCTGGGAGATCCCCAAACCTAAGAGGGTCCTGAAATCTCTGGGGGACCATGAAAACTCTGAGTGACCCCCAAACCCCACGGGGAGGGACCCTGAAACTCGTGAGGATCCCCAAAACCACCTGAGGACACCCCAAAACC
>NW_008678631.1:809-1456 GCF_000695815.1 Acanthisitta chloris
AAACCCACACCTTCCTCCTCCCCCCCAGACACATCCTCTCCCACCCTGGAGCTGCTGGTGGTGTGACTGAGGGAGGAGAACTGGGAGCACTGGGAGCACTGGGGAGGGTGTTGGGGGTGGTGCTGAGGTTTTGGGGTGTCCCCGACCCCCCCAGATCCTGACGGGGGAGGACTGGAACGCGGTGATGTACGATGGGATCATGGCCTACGGTGGACCAGTGTTCCCAGGGATGTTGGTTTGTGTCTACTTCGTCATCCTCTTCATCTGCGGCAACTGTGAGTGCGCTGGGAGCACTGGGAGCACTGGGAGGGACTGGGGAGGGAGTATAGGGTCCATGGAAGGGACTGGGAAGAGTGTGCAGGGTGACTGGGAGGGACTGGGAGGGTGTATAGGGTCCTGGAAGGGACTGGGAAGGGAGTACAGGGTGGCTGAAAGGGACTGGGAGGGACTGGGAAGGGAGTACAGGGTGACTGGGAGGGACTGGGAGCACTGGGAGGGACTGGGGAGGGAGTATAGGGTCCATGGAAGGGACTGGGAAGAGTGTGCAGGGTGACTGGGAGGGACTGGGAGGGTGTATAGGGTCCTGGAAGGGACTGGGAAGGGAGTACAGGGTGGCTGAAAGGGACTGGGAGGGACTGGGAAGGGAG
>NW_008678632.1:0-476 GCF_000695815.1 Acanthisitta chloris
TTGGGACCCCCAAAAGTGACATTGGGATCCACAAAAGTGACATTGGGACCCCCCAAAAGTTCCTGTGCCCCCCAAAGTGCTACTGTGACCCCCCCAGACCCCGAGACATTGGGACCCTCAGAGGGACAATGGGACCCCCAAAGTGGCATTGGGACCCTCAAAGTGACATTGGGCCCCCAAAAGTGACATTGGGATCCACAAAAGTGACATTGGGACCCCCAAAGAGACATTGGGACCCTCAGAGGGACAATGGGACCCCCAAAGTGGCATTGGGACCCCAAAAGTGACATTGGGACCCTCAGAGTGACATTGGGACCCCAAAAGTAACATTGGGACCATCAGAGTGACATTGGGACCCCCAAAGTGACATTGGGACCCCACAAGTGACATTGGGACCCCCAAAGAGACATTGGGACCCTCAGAGGGACAATGGGACCCCCAAAGTGGCATTGGGACACCCAAAGTGGCATTGGGAA
>NW_008678632.1:599-1076 GCF_000695815.1 Acanthisitta chloris
CAGAGTGACATTGGGACCCCCAAAGTGGCATTGGGACCCTCAAAGTGACATTGGGACCCCCAAAGTGGCACTGTGTCCCCCCCCGGGGGTGAGTGGTATATTCCACTTGGATCCTATTCCCGATTTTCTTTGCTCTTCCATCCAATAAAACCTTTGGCAAGAATTGCCATTCCCAAGGGATTCCTGGAGCTGGGAAAGGGGGAAAGGGCTGGAAATGGGGTGGAAAAGTGGGAAAAGGGGTGGGAAATGGGATGGGAAAGGGGGAAAAGGGGAAAGGGGATGGAAAAGAGGGAAGAGAGGATGGAAATGGGATGGAAAAGAGGGAAAAGGGGTGGAAAATTGGGAAAAGGGGGAAAAGGGGAAAGGGTATGGAAAAGGGGGAAGAGAGAATAAAAATGGGATGGAAAAGAGGGAAAAGGGGTGGGAAATTGGGAAGAGGGGATGGGAAAGAGGGAATAGGGGATGGGAAGTTGGGAA
>NW_008678632.1:1284-3188 GCF_000695815.1 Acanthisitta chloris
AGGGAAAAGGGGGAAGAGAGGATGGAAATGGGATGGAAAAGTGGGAAAAGGGGTGGAAAAGGGGGAAGAGGGGATTGAAATGGGATGGAAAAGGGGATGGAAAAGGGAGAAGGAGGGATGGAAAAATGGGAAAAGGGGCAAGGGGGGCTGGAAATGGGATGGAAAAGTGGGAAAAGGGGATGGAAAAGGGGGAAGAGAGGATGGAAATGGGATGGAAAAGAGGGAAAAGGGGATGGGAAAGGGGGAAGAGGAAATTGAAATGGGATGGAAAAGGGGCTGGAAAAGGGAGAAGGAGGGATGGAAAATTGGGAAAACGGGGAATAGGGGCTGGAAATGGGATGGAAAAGGGTCTAGAAAAGGAGTAAGGGCTGGAAATGGGATGGAAAAGTGGGAAAAGGGGTGGAAAATTGGGAAAAGGGGGAAAAGGGGAAAGGGTATGGAAAAGGGGGAAGAGAGAATGGAAATGGGATGGAAAAGAGGGAAAAGGGGTGGAAAATTGGGAAAAGGGGGAAAAGGGGAAAGGGTATGGAAAAGGGGGAAGAGAGAATGGAAATGGGATGGAAAAGAGGGAATAGGGGATGGGAAGTTGGGAAGGGGATGGAAATGGGATGGAAAAGGGGGAAGAAGGGATGGAAATGGGATGGAAAAGAGGGAATAGGGGATGGGAAGTTGGGAAGGGGATGGAAATGGGATGGAAAAGTGTGAAAAGGGGATGGAAATGGGATGGAAAAGTGGGAAGGGGGCTCGAAGAGGGGAAAGAGGGGATGGAAAATTGGGAAAAGGGGCAAGAGGGGCTGGAAATGGGATGGAAAAGAGGGAAAAGGGGTGGGAAATTGGGAAGAGGGGATGGGAAAGAGGGAATAGGGGATGGGAAGTTGGGAAGGGGATGGAAATGGGATGGAAAAGTGTGAAAAGGGGATGGAAATGGGATGGAAAAGTGGGAAGAGGGGCTGGAAAAGGGGAAAGAGGGGATGGAAAATTGGGAAAAGGGGCAAGAGGGGCTGGAAATGGGATGGAAAAGGGGCTGGAAAAGGGGGAAGAGAGTCTGGAAAAGGGGGAAGAGCAGATGGAAATGGGATGGAAAAGGGGGAAGAGGGGATGGGAAAGAGGGAATAGGGGATGGGAAGTTGGGAACGGGATGGAAATGGGATGGGAAAGGGAATGGGGAATGGGAAGTTGGAAACGGGATGGAAATGGGATGGGAAAGAGGGAATGGGCTGGGAAAGTGGGAAGGGATGGAAAAGAGGAGATGGGAATAGGGAATGGGAAGTTGGGAAGAGGGGCTGGAAAAGGGGAAAGCTGGGGAAGAAGGAGTGGAAAATCGGGAAGAGGGTGGAAAAGGAGGAAGAGGGGTTGGGAATTGCAGCCTGGGAGTTGAGTTGGGAACTGGGAATTGCAGGCTGGGATTTGGGCGTTGGCTTGGGAATTGGGGTCGGGATTTTTTGGGAGGATTTCAAGCCATTCCCACTTTTCCCTTGGCTGGAGCCGCAGAATTCCATGTTTCCTCCTGGCGCCTCAGGGCTGAGCTTTATTCCCGGAGTTGTTGCCACCTCTTTCCCAGTTCCTTCCCAAACTCCTTCCCAGTTCCTCGTGTCTCCCCGAGCCTGGGGGGGGCTCAGCCCTCCCAGTTTGGCTCCTCCCGCGCCAGCACATTCCAACCCCGCGCGGCATCCCGGGATGTGCCCATGGCTCGGGAATTGCCGCGGGATGTGCCTCTGGATCGGGAATTGCCGCGGGATGTGCCTCTGGATCGGGAAAGGTTTCACTGCTGCTTCTCTTCCTCCTCTTCCTCCTCTTCCTCCTCCTCTTCCCGGGGGGGTTTGGAGCGAGAGAAAAATCCCAACTGGGAAAAACAGGGATTGGGGGACAAGGACATTCCCAAAGGGACATTGGGACACTCCAAA
>NW_008678633.1:0-6095 GCF_000695815.1 Acanthisitta chloris
AATACTTGTTCCTGAGCCATTGTCAAGCTAATTCCATGTCTGTGTTAACAACATAGCTACAAGGCAAATTCTTATCTTGACTCGGTGCAGCTTTAAGCATTTATTGCTGCATGTCTACTGAACATTTCTGCCTGGAAGTTTTTTGATCTTTTTGTTGCTGTTAAATGAGTTAGAAAACCAGTATATACTCTAATTATAGCATTTGCAGATGGCATTTGGGAAAGATATCAAACAGTGTCAGTTTACAAGGCAGAGTTTGATGCTTTGTGCTGCCATATAAGCAGGAGATTTGGGGGGTGGATTTTACCCTAACCTTGTGCATTTGCACAAGGATTTTACCACAACCAAACACCTGAATAAAATGATTGAATAGGAAAACAAACCTCACTGCAGCGTGACCTGCAGGTAGGAAAACCCAAAAGGTCTCACAATGCCCTGAAGATATGGGACAAGGAAGGTGTGAAGGTGGATTTTGTACTCCATGTCATTCCCCAACACACCGTTGGCATGGAGCTGGTGAAGGAAGAGTTGTGCTTTGTGATACAAGTTATTTACCCCTGGAGAAGCAAGAGAAATGACTAGGGAAGGATGACTGAGCACAGCACCTTCCCACCAGAGTATCAGACTAAACAGCTGACTAAGGAGGTAATTTCTGACTGTCCTTAACTAGAGCTGAGGCAAAAAAAATGCACGAATCTCCCCCTGCACATGCAGTTGGAAACGTTTGGTTCATGTGTTGAAACCTCCTGTCACTTTTTGGAAAGGCACCTCAAATTTACAAATGTTCTTTGCTACCTTTGAAGGTGGAAATTCATTATAAACCAAAACTAACTCAAAGAAGACAAAGATCAGGACAGCAACTCATTCTTTATATGGCATGGAAGACAATCTGGAGTTTGTATTTCAGGATGGAACTAAAAATACTCTCAACAGTTTCCGAGTGGTAAAATGCAATTCCAGACCTCGTGCTCAAGAACAATCAGAGCTGTGCAAAGGACTCAAACACCACATACCAAAAAGCTCTGTGTAGAGTAGAGGTTGTGTCAACTCCTGTGTCAACTCAGCAACAAAAAGTACCTTAAATTGAGTCAGCTGTGGCATTTCTGTGTGAGATGCCATTTATTAATGGCATTTGCACTGATGAGGATGTTAAAGTCTTACTGAAGATTTCAGAGGACTTAGGGTTCAGCCAAAGCTTCTCTTGCTAAAATGTGTCAGCAGGACTGGTACATACTGGGAAAAGATTCCCAAAGGCTAAAGGATTTCTCAGTTCTCCAAGGGTCTTGGTCAGGTATAGCATGAGAATTCCATGTGCTTACACCTCCCAAGGGCTGGGAATATTGCTGTTGGTCAATATTTTGAGGAGCAGATTCCAGCACAGGCAGAGATCGTCTACACCAGGAAAAGTTTGACCAAATGGTTGAATTCATTTTAGGTCATTGCTGAAAAGCAATATGAAAAACTTAGGGGTTTGGCTGTAGGATGTCTCAGTAAAAATCTTTGTTTACTAGCACCCAAAGTTGAACCAGTTTCTAAACCAAGCTGCATACACGGAACATCTGGTAGTGTTGGGTGGAATTTACAGACCCTTCTCATGCAGCTACTTCCCCTGAGAAGCTGAGAAGAATGACAATGCCCAATTATCCTTGATTTTCCTGCCATTTACCCAGAAAATATTGTAAATTGCATCTCTCATGTAAATTATTTCAGATGAGGATTCATTAGCACAGGTGACTTTGCTTGCCAAGGCTCAGCTGGCTCTGGGGACTCATCAGTTGTCCTAACTGGTGGATTAGCAGGAACAGAAAGAGGGAGAAAAGCACAGGCAAAATATGGAAAGAGAACTCATTCATAAACCAAACCAAGACAACCTGAGAAATAGGCAGTGCCCAACTTTAACAACCCTGTCAGCAGTGTTTCCTCCCTGATATTTAACTGTTAGATCAACCCAGCTCCCACTTGCCAGGACAGGAACCTTTGGTGGTCAGAAGGTGAGGAGCAGCAGCCCAGACTGCATCCATGGAACCCCAGAATGGTTTGGGTTGGAAGGACCTTAAAGATCATCCAGTCTCACCCCCTGCCATGGGTAGGGACACCTTCCACCAGCCCAGATTGCTCCAAGCCCCATCCAACCTGGCCTGGAACACTCCCAGGGATGGAGCAGCCACAGCTTCTCTGGGCAACCTGCGCCAGTGTCTCATCTGCTGCCCACACTGGGGGATGAGCCCAGGACACAGCTGGTTTGTGAGTGCCAATGCACATGGGCCAGGTCATGTTGAGTTTTCCATCAACCATCACTCCCAAGTCCTCCTCCCAGGGCTACTCTCAACCACTTCCCCCCATCTCTAGCCTAGTTCTTGGCAAAACAAGTACCTGAAAGCTGAAGATGATCATGTCCCTCTGTGCACCCTGCACTCCATTTCAGTCCTGATCATTCTTGACACGTGTCCAAACCCAACCCACAGTTCATTTGCCTTTAAACAGATGATTGTGATTCTTCTTCTGAACGATTAGCCGCTGTGAATTGCTAACCAGCACAGGTCGTTGGGGCACAGACAGTTCTCTGCCCTTCCTTGCCTCAGCCCCTGCCCAGCCATCCTGATCATTATCTCCTCAGCTCTGCATTGATCTTCTTCCATACATTAGAGCAAACAGAAGGAAATTGGATAGAAGGATTCCATGTACAATTTATGACCAAATTAAACCTGCCATCTGTCTGAAAGGATTGAAATTCAAATTGTGGTCATTCGGGGTGAGTCCTGATGAATTGATACACTCAAGCTCAAAGCTTTGCTCTTTAAAAACAAACCATGGCCAAAAAGGAAGAGAAATAATTATTAAATCGTAACTAATCTTGCTGTAACAATATTACCTGTCCCTTTTGATTGCCAGAGCTTGAAGCAGCAGTGAAAACTTGGCAGCAAACCTGCTATTGGCACTTCTGCAGGACTTCTGGGCAGCACTTTCCTGCTTCCAAAATCACCTGTGTGCATTGGGCTTTGCAGAAGAGCTTAAGAAATCTCAGCTCTTAATGAATTTGCAGTGGGGTTTGGATGCCTAACCTCAGGCAGGGCCCTCTGAGAGCCTCTTTATTACATTTTGTAGGAGGTTTTTGCAATGTGCAAGAGTGCTCACAACTTTCCCACTCTCCTATGGACTTGGGGAGGGTTGAAGCAGGGGCTGAAGGTGCAAAGAGCAAACCTACTGCAGAGCTCTGATGCTTCTGGCAGCACTGAAAGCAGATGCCTGTTCAGGGAGCTTCACTGTCCTTAAAACAGGTGCCACACTCCTCTCACCCTTCCCCTGACTCCACTCACATGTAGGGAAGAATTCACCCCTCTCCTGCAATTCTTTGTAATTCTTGACCATGAGCACTAAAATGCTCCAGGCCTGACTCATCAAGAGCCTTAAGTGTGAACCTAATTTAAAGCACTTCGTAGTGATGTTATAAATTGATGGTCTTACTCATGTAATAACTTTTGCAAAGTGCTCAGGCAAAGGCTGTTCCAGGGCCTCGTGCCCTGAGTGATGGATGAGCAATTCTGAGGCCCCAGTTTCACTCTCTATCAATAACTGGAGTTATGAGGTGGTTTTTTTCTGGAGAAACTGCTGTCTGCTCGTTGTAACTTTATTATGAGCTTTTGGTTGGAGTCTCAGTAAATCTAAACCGGCACAATTTCATTCCAGTTTGCACTAGTGAACACCTCAGTCTGTCCTGTCTCTTGGGAGCTTTCCTCATGGTCTCTAATCCCAAAACATGCTGCAAACTTCAGATGGCATAGAATTATAGAAGCACAGAATGGTTTGGGTTGGAAGGACCTTAAAGGTCATCTCATTCCACCCCCTGCCATGGGCAGGGACACCTCCCACCAGCCCAGATTGCTCCAAGCCCCATCCAACCTGGCCTGGAACACTCCCAGAGATGGAGCAGCCACAGCTTCTCTGGACAACCTGTGCCAGAGCCTCAGCACCTCACAGGGAGGAATTTCTTCCCAGCATCTAATCCAACCCTACTCTCTGTCCGTGTTAAGCCATTCCCTGTGTCCTGGCACTCCAGACCCTTGGAAATAGTCTCTCTCCATCTTTCTTGTAGCTCCTTCAAGTCCTGAAAGGCCACAATTAGGTCACCTAAATCCTTCTCCAGGCTGAACAAACCCAACTCTCTCCCCCTTTCCTCCCAGCAGAGCTGCTCCATCCCTCTAACCCCCTTGGTGCCTCCTCTGGACTTGCTCCAACAGTTCCATGTCCTGTGCTGGGACCCCAGAGCTGGATACAGCACTCCAGGTGGGTCTTGCCACATCAAGTACTTGTCCACAATGAACCTTCTACTGCAGGAATTCAAGTAAGATCTAAAATCCTCCTGCAGCAGGTGAGGGCACCAATAATGACACATGTTCAGTCATCAAAAGGTTTCCTACCAGCTTCCTTGTCAAGTAATCCCTCAGATCTGGATAGATGTCACCAAGTAATCCATTGTTCTGGCAGCTTGTTCTCTCTTTTCTGAACATCCTGCAACTACCTTCAGTTCAATAGTGCATTGGCACTTGCTGAAAATAGGGGCAATTTATCTCATTGACACATGGATCTCTCTGTGGCTCCTGGGGGGCAGTTCATGTCCCTGGTGTGAGCAGATCAAACAGCCCCTGGTTCATTGGAAAACCTGCCTGGTAAGACTGATGGATCACTAAGATTGATGAGCTTTACGGAAAGAAAAAATTCCCAGCTGTGGTTCAGTTTGGGATAGCAAAAGCAATGCTTATATTTAGTCCTGGAGATAAATAATGTATGAGTGTTGCCATGGCATCTCAGCAGTGTTTGGGGCTGAAACAGGCATTGCTGTCAGCCCTGCTCAGTCCTTACACTTGGTGACACTTCATTTCCTCAACATTAAACTTTAACCAAATGTTATTTCCTCGTAGGAAAATCAGTAGTTTCTATTAGACTTACTTTAGGCACATTTGCTAAAGAGCATTGATGTGTGATAGTGTCACCCAAGAGTTTGTATCACTCATCACATTCTCTTTGTCTCAAGCTGTAGAAGAAATGTTTACCAATAAACAAAGTGTCTAAGTATGAATCTAATTGCAAAATTCTCTTCAGAAATGCACTTACCAATGTGTTATTTCCACGAGTAACACATATACCTACACTTACTAGTTTTAAAGGTCCATAAAGGCAGAGATGCTTTAAAAGTATAAGAAATGAGGGATTTTGTTGCATAGTTTTGCAGTGGCTTTTCCCCAGGAGCTTTTTTCCTATATATTCAACTTCAATTAAGGAATTGACTACTCTGCACTGTTTACAGATCCTTGAAAACACAGACAGGATGGAATAAAAAATATATATATAAACACAGAATAAAAGGTGTATCTAGAATAAAATATATATCTAGTGGAATCTCTAAGTCCCTTTTAGGTAGGCTCAGGTGCTGTTTTCACCTTTCAAAACTGGAGGTGAAGGTTTTTAAGCCCCAACCCCTTGTTTAATGTCACTTCTATTTAGGTTTTCATTTTACAAATGACATTTCTAGGCATTTTGATTGCAGAGTAATAACATGACTAACAGCTTGGTTTGGCCCCTCTTTTACTCACCTGAGACAGAAGATGTCTGAGTGGAGTTTTGATTTAGTTCTGCACATTTCTTAATGGACATCTCAGCCCAGATGACCTCAGTAATACCAGAAAACATTTTCCAAATGATTCACTGCCATTTCTGGGCATTTTCTGCTTGTACTTTCATTTCTGGAATAAAGGCAGAAAAGTTCTTATATATATTTCTGTTGTTTTCACTTACTGACTCTTTTTAAGGACTTGCAGTCCATGTTACCAGCTAAGCAGGATGAAAACTGAACTAGTTTATGCTTAGTTACTCCTTGAACTTCAGCAAAAGCACAAGGAGCAGCAATAAAATGCATTTATTTTTTTTATGTGGACCTTTTGGTCTAAAATTCCTAATCCTAAAGGAAGATTATTCTCTCTTTCAGCAAGTTGCAGTGGGGAAGATAAGCAATCATGCAAGAAGATTAGAAAGACTCCAAAATCTCCTTGTAAAATAAACTACTAAGGCTTTGATGTTGCCTTATCTGCCAGGGAAAG
>NW_008678633.1:6123-7185 GCF_000695815.1 Acanthisitta chloris
AACAATTGCACTTCAGGATTTAAAGGTGCTTTTTTTTAATGCCTGTGTGCACTTCTTTAGCATTCAATAACTGAGGCAGTGTGAAACACAGTCCAGGCTTTAAGGAAGAACAAACTATACTGTACTGCATCTAAAAATCACCTAAAAACATCTAAAAGAATCACAAAACATGTGACAAATTACCTGAAAGTGAAAACAGATATGACAGATAAGAGCAAATATTACAGTGCTGCTTACAACTCCTAAGTCTTTCAATGACAAGAGCTTTAGAAAGAGTCAGAAAATACTTTTTAGAGCAGAAATGTTAGCTAAAAAAGCATTTTGGAAGATGAAGCCACTGTAGTTTCCATACAACCACCCAGTTTAGTGGATCTTATTAACCTTCATGGCCTTGGGTAAAATGAAGGATTAAAAACAAACAAACAAACAATCCTGTCAAAAAAAAATCAGTTATGCTTCACATTCCTTCCTGTAACTCTCATTCATTGTCATCAATTAGGTGTTAGGAAGAGCAGTGAGAAAACTCATCACTATCTCTAATATTCCACAGACAATTTAGGATTTGCAGGAGCTGAAGTGTCTGTGACTCCACATCATTCCTTGAGAGATAAACCCAACTGTCCTTCCTTGAAACAGTCGCTTTAATACCATTATTTTTACCATTAAGACATAGAATCTTAGCTCTTGTCCTACCCTGGACATGTTAAACCTAGTACAAATTCCAACCAAAAAGATGTTGCCCTTTTGTGGTCTGCAAAAGCCTTTTCTGGTCCCAGCACAACTCCTTGTTTGGGAGAAGAGCCAGGAAGAGACAACATCTGGGACCTGCCAGTCCAAACCCATAGAGCAAACAGGTTCCTTGGGGATCCAGAGCTTGCACAGGGGAAAAGGGAATATGCTCTCCCTTCCTCCAGCACACTCAGAGGTCCTGGTGCCTGTTTCATGCTTCAGAGCATGTTTGATTATTAAACACATCTTGCCTGAACCTTTGCCAGACAAGGGAGTGAAAAGCATCATTTCCTTAAGCTTCATAATTGCATTAAGCCCCATAACACCTTTACT
>NW_008678633.1:7205-19865 GCF_000695815.1 Acanthisitta chloris
TGGGTTTGTGTTTTTTGGAGGGTTTTGCTTTTTGGTTTTTTTTCAATTTACGGGCACTGAATTTCAGGCAAAACGTTAAATCACCTTTTTTTTTTTCTTTTTTAAGTAGGATTTTACTCTTTTGGCATCATCTCAGCCCTGCAAACGATATTGGCTAGCAGATAAGGAGCATTAGGAGTATAACACCCAGCCCAGACAACAGCTGGTGGAGGCTCTCACCTCTCCCCAACAGCTACCAGAAAGAAAAGCAGAGCAGCTTTGTGATAGGAAAATGATCCAACATGCATTGGGAGTTTAATGGGATTGGCATCAAACCTGTAATGCCTTGAATACAAGAGAAAACATTAAGACAAAGAGCTTCATTTGCCTCCTGGCTGATAGGGCTGGAAGTTAGGAAAAGCCTCATTCCCCACGGGGGAATTAACAAGATTCCAGTGATCAGCATCCTCAGCCTTGAAAAGCCCTTTATGAAGGAGAGCTCAGGAGGGAGAGGTGGGAGGGATCACCAGGATGGTCATATTTCACTTAGCTAAATGGCTATTTGCATTTCCCCGAAGGGGAAGGAAAAGCTGAACAGACTAATTTCCCTATGTAAATGTAAGTAAACACACAGATACATCAAGTGGAGAGATGTGGCCTCTCCCACTCATGCCTCTCCCACAATCTCTCTTTCCAGTCAGGCCATTATTGCTTTAGTTTGGCTCCAGTTTTTCACCTGCAGAGACATTCCCATCACCACGTTCTGCTCGGGAGATTGTGCCTGCTCAGAAGTCAGAGGTGATACAGAACCAGCAAAGTGCCTCATGTACCATCTGCTCTTCTACATCCCTGTTCAGTCAACACTTTGTCCCCAGACCATGGACATCCCTGAGGGTGAAGGATGTGCAATGAGATGATCTAACCCCCAAAGCTGTGTTTTCCACAGGGATTTTCCCATGATGCAATGAAGTGTCACAAAGTGATTAATGCCACAAGGTACTCATCATTTCTTTTAGTCACACCAGAGTAGCCCTTGTATTTGAAGAGGTACTCATCATTTCACACCAGAGTAGCCCTTGTATTTGAAAGCCACAAGTGTCCCTTGCTCCCACATGGGACCTGAGAAACTGTCTTTGAAGGGAAATCAATACTGAGAGCTGTTGATACCTTCAGACTAATCATAACAGGAAGGGGAGAAGAATTTCATTAAAGGCAACAAATTCTTCATGTGCCACGATGGTGCTAAATGGATGGCACAGCTCGTGGTTTAAAAAATCCTCATTACATTTTGCCCTGGGGTAATGATTTATGCAATTAGGACGTTTTCTTCATCTAACCTCTCTCCCTGTTTTGAGGTTTTCCGACCATTTCATTCTACTGGAGCCACCCTCTGTGCAAAATGCATAGCAATAGTCAAACCTCTAGGAAGTTCATGGTCTGGTTTGGGGTTTGTTTTCTTTTAAAGTGCCACAAATGAAGGAATAAAGGAATAAAATTATTTCACTGAGAATATTTCACTGTAATTATTGCAGTCTAAAATATGTTGGAAGCAGTGATTTTCAACCTCTCTATGCCATCACTCTGACCCATCACAGACACTGCTAACACTGCAGTAATGCTCAATTTCTCTAATGACACATCTGAGCTGCATTCCTAGATTCCTTAAGGACCTTTAATGTATATTTTTAGGACACTTAAAGACATTCTTTCAGGCTAAATCCATTTCTTCTCATCCCAATCTCAGCCCAGTGCACATTATAAGGATCAGAGTGCTGCAGTGAACTGAATTGCAATGGGTTGAAAGTACCACATGCTGCCACTGCTTTTGATGGATACATTCATGAATATGTACCAGAAACTCAGCACTTGCCTTTTGGGCCAAAGATGATCACCATGTGGTTGTCACACACCAACATCCTAGACCAGTTCTCAACTAGCACTGGTACAGCAGCATCTGCCAAGGCATTCTGAGGAGTTTCAGAGGATACAGAGACTGTATAATTAACAAGTCAGCACCCTGCAACTACCCTGAGGCAATGTGAGAGCTGAAAACGGCTGGAGCAAGGCAAGGAGTGGCAGAAAGACTTGTTATGTTCGTTCAAATAATGGATTGACTTCAAAGAACGGAGTGGAGTTGTTGTCTTAGTAACCCAGGCTGAGAGAGAAAATACTTGAGGAAGTTGGCACAAAGTCACCCTAACATCTGCACACCCAGGCAGCCTGGCACATCCAGCTCCTCTGCAAAGACCTGGCAGGAGTGAGGTTGGAATTCAGCTAGGGCTGAATGAGACAGAACAAAAGAAGTTGGTTTTGTCCTCGTGTCCCTCATTTCCCAAGGAGAGCCAAAAAAACTTGGCAGGTCAGCTCAGAATGCACCTCACTGGGCTGTGTAAACAAGGGTTTAAATAAGCATTGAAATCAGGGCTTAAATTAGGGGTAATGCTTCAATAAGGGTTTCAATAAGAGCAAACACACAGCCAGGCAAGAACAACACCCTCCTGGTGCCAAAACTCCTCTTTCAGTCAATAAATCTCACTAGTGACCAAAGTCACACATGGGAGAGGGTTTGAATTATCCTGTTTGAAAGGAGTGTCAACAGGATACATTTAGAGCTGCAAAAGAGAGTTATCAAAATATTAACTAAAATAAGAAAGTGTGTTCAAGCAGTGAACTGTGCAGGAGCTCTGTCATGGCAATGTGCTTTGCAATTACAATTGGTTAAAAATACAGAGTTCCCCTCAGGCTAAACCATCTGGAGGCATTTAACTTACCTTACTGGACGAGCCAGGATGCCACTAGCCTAAAAACCCACAAAATCTCTGTCAAAAACAGTGTGGCAGTAGGAGCAGAGTGTGATTCACCCCAACCCTGGCAGTGTTGGATAAAACCTTGAGCAACCTGCTCTGGTGGGAGGTGTCCCTACCCAGGGCAGAGAGTTGGGGCTGGATGATCTCTAAGCTCCATTCCAACTCCTTAACAATCTATGAAACTATGATTGTCCCTCTGTGCTGGCACTGTCTTCTCACTCTCCACATATCCCTGCTAGGAGGTGCAGCCAGGTGAGCTCAGGCTCTGCTTTCAGGGAACAATGGACAGGGCAAGAAGAAACAGCCTCAAGCTGAGCCAGAGGAGGTTCAGGTTGGACATCAGGAGGAATTTCTTCATGGAAATGGTTGTCAGGCATTAGAACTGCCCAGGGAGGTGGTGGAGTCACCACCCCTGGAGGTGTTCAAGCGATGACTGGACATGGCACTCAGTGCTCTGCTCTAGTTGTAAGGTGGTGATGGTCACAGGTTGGACTCAATGATCCTGGAGGTCTTTCCAACCCAAATGATTCTATGAAAATCCATCTTCAATAACAAACCTCTTGTTTTACAACTCCTACTGTTACTGTAGGAGAGCAATTACTGAAGGAAAGAGACAGATTTAACTGGAGTGCCTGAAACAATCTCTAATGAGCAATATTTGGTAAACATGTCCATATTTCATCAGTGCTCTGCAAACAGTACAGAGCTCAGGCAGTGACTGCACAGCACACAACCTCTGCAGCATCACTTTGCTCCTGGAGTGATCACAGTGATGGTTTAACAGCCAATAATGCACTTCAGATCATCAGTGATCCCTTGTTGGAATAGGCAATGTGGTCCCCAATGGAGACAATGGGACTTGTGAGCCTCAGGTTCAATTGGCTTTAGTGGTTTAAATGCAAAAGCAAGTTAATTTGTCATAAAAAAAAAAAAAAAAAGAAAGTCCATGGTAAACATGGAACCCCAATTTGTATTCAAATATGACTTCTTCTGGGCTAAAAGAGAAAGCAAAGCAATTAGCCAGCAAAGGCATTAACTGCTTGGGTTATTCAGTATATAATGAGCAAATGCATCCACCCAACACTTTACTTTGCAGTGTTGTTTTTCATTTACTTTTAATGCATTCAGAACATTAGGGTTTGTTTACCATTATGGTGATTAACAACAGGGAAATTGGATCAAACTCTGCTCTCAGTTGCTTTACAGGACCAGAAAATTTATCGTAGGAGCAGCATTTGGCCCACTGCAATTTCTGAATGTAAATGACAAACAATTTAGCAAAGAAGCAATGGAATGGAAATAATTTGAGATTGGAATTTGTGTTTCATTTGCTGCTGCTGGGAACAATTGGAGGTGAAGCCAAGAGGAAACTGAGCATACTCTACCTGGAGGAAATTCTCCTGAATGCTGGAAAAGACCAAAAGAACTCATGGAAGGTCTTGATCAGATAATCCTGTTGGCCAAAGGCTAATCAGACTCAGGGGATGAAACCCTGACAAGTGACACTGAGCAAACAAAACCAGAGATACTCAGCAGAGCAGAGCATGATTCCAGGATCCTCAGTGTCCCAATTGCATCATCCTGTCATGGCTTGTGCATGATCAGCTGAAGGAAAAATGTAGCCTGGAGAAGAGAAGGTTGTGTGGAGAGCTCAGAGCACCTTCCAGGAGCTGAAGGGGCTCCAGGGAAGCTGCAGAGAGATCTGTGTTAGGAGCTGCAGGGACAGGACAAGGAGTGATAGGGATAAACTAAAAGAGGGAAAGTTAGATTAGATCTTACTTAGGCAGAAGTTTTCCCTGTGAGTGTGGTGAGACACTGGCCCAGGTTGCCCAGGGAGGCTGTGGCTGCCCCAACCCTGGCAGTGTTCAAAGCCTTGAGCAATCTGCTCTGGTGGGAGGTGTCCCTGCCCAGGGCAGGGGAATTGGGGCTGGATGATCTTTAAACTCCATTCCAACCACTTAACATGCTACAAAACTATGTTGACACCGAATTTCAGCTCCAAACCTCTGGAAAAATTAAGATGCTTATCCAGATGTGCCTTGGGAGACTGTGCAGGCCCATGTGTGCAGGCCAGTTAGCATGTGAGCATTGAAACCCTCTCAAAGCATCATAGAACCATCAGGGTTGGAGGAGACCTCTAAGATCATGAAGTCCAACCATTAACCTGTCACTGCTAGAACCCCGTAACCAGTGCCAGACCCAGACACTTCTTAAACACTTCCAGGGATGGTGACTCCACCACCTCCCTGGGTAACCTATTCCAGAGTGCAGACAGTGCTGACCTGCTGTGGCTTTGACTTTGTGCCTTTAAAAATGCTAATAAGACACTCTCAAGTATCTTCAGCTCCCAGAACATGTGGAAATAAACACTGTTTTCACTGAAGGAAATGCTAGAGTGATGAATCCAGCAGTGAATGCCAAACACCAGGAACCAAGTAGCTTGGTGGCCTAAGGCAGAGCTGCTGACTGGCAAGGCAGGGACAGGGACAAGGACATGGAACATAAACCCCTGAACTGGACATTTCTTTCTCCAGGCACAAAGGCAGTGATCAAACAGACACTGGACATCACATGTGCAGAATAACACCTTAAAGAAACCTCTAAGGTATTCCAAGGGAGAAGTTCCAAATCCTAACTCAAGTGATTTCACCTAATTTGAATTGCATTACTTTTCTTCTCCCTCTCTGAATATTAATTGGGGTTTTTGACAACTAAGTTTCCTGCCAGGGAGATGAGAGATATGCCTGTCAGCTAATGTTTACAAGTCAGTCTTCAAGCTGAGAGAGGAAATGAAAACCATTATCATACCACCAGTTTCAAGCCAAACTTAATATCACACCAAATACTTTGCAATTAAGCTGAATTTGAAGAAATTAAGTAATGAATCCTTCACCTTGGCTTGGTTTTAAGCCTCAGCACATTGTCCAGTCAGACTTACACCACAGATATGGGGAAAGGGAAACTGAGTTCACCAACACATTCACGTGTTGTAAGTTCCTGTGTTCAGAGCCAGGTTTTTACTCCACACCTACCAGGATGTTCTGCCTGGGTCAGCTGGAGTTACAGCACAGTGTGACTTCAGCATCTTCTGCTTGGGCTGCCAACATGAATTGTTCTCTCTGCTGGTTTTGCCCCAATATTCACCCAGCTGTGCTCTAGCAGAAGTAGCCAAACAATTTGGTTGTCCCTTCTTCAAGATGGTCCCTGTTCTCCACTGAGACACAACAGCAGCAGCACCAACCATAGACAGTCACCACGATGACTCTCAGGGATGTCCTGTGCAAGGCCAACACTTGGGCTAAATGATCCTTATGGGTCCCTTCCAACTCTGATTATTCTGGGATCCTTCAGCTTCCTCACCCTCTGCCTCTTCCACACTAGGAAAGGTGGAGGGAGAGCTCCTGGGATACAAGGACAAAACAGATGGGACCTGTGCTCACCCCACCACCAACCAGGGAGGATTTTCCTGCTGTCTCTTAGCAGATTCCCCAGTGCCCAGTTGGCACCTTCAGCCCATGGTGTTGGGAGAAGGCAGATCTCATGGCCATGAGATCACAATTCACCTCCAGAGCAAGGAATGGTCTAGTAAGTTATTTAGAGACAACGTGCCTGGTGCTAGGGAATAATTGGATGAGACAGGAAGAGCCTGAGGCACTTCTCTGGGCCCATCTGAAGTACTAAGACAAAAATAAACCAGGGTGATTTGCAACGCTGATTTCTCTTGCTGTAGTGCACATCAGCTTCAAACATTTGTCAGCAGTGACTCACTTCGTGGTGACAGGTAGAAAGGTCAATGTTTTCCTCTTTCTTGAGCAGAGTAAACTGAGGCTGCTAACAGAAAAATCACATTTCCAATCATTAACTTCCCAAATAGCAATCAGTTTGCGACATCTTTAGCTTGAAAAACCTGAGGCTGTTGGGAAGAGTAAATTGGATTTTCAAAGGCTCTGAAAATATTAACTCTTTAGTACCTATTTAAAAGCATCCAGAATTAAATGAGAAAGGCAGGTAGGTGGGGGCAGTGGAGAATACTGTGGGGAGAGGGAGGAGGAAGAGATACTTGGAGTTTTAGCTTAGCAAAAATCAGTTTGATAGCATTAACATCATCAGGACTTGATGATCTTAGAGGTCTCCTCTGGGTTCCATAGGATGTTAAGGGGTTGGAATGGAGCTTAGAGATCATCCAGCCCCAATCCCCTGCCCTGGGCAGGGACACCTCCCACCAGAGCAGGTTGCTCAAGGCTTCATCCAACCTTTGAACACTGTCAGGGTTGGGGCAGCCACAGCCTCCCTGGGCAACCTGGGCCAGTGTCTCACCACCCTCACAGGGAAAAACTTCTTCCTAATATCTAACCTAAATTTCCCTCTTTTAATTTCTCCCCATTTCCCCTTGTCCCATCACTGCAATACCCTAACAGGTCTTCATTTTATTCCAAACTCAGTTTGTTTTGGAATGCTTTGGATGTTCTCAGTGGGCAAACAGGCAGAATCCAAGTTGCTCCTACCAGTGCAAGGCCTGTCTCCCCTTTTTTTTCCAGCAGGCAGCATAGGAATGAGCTCATTTGCAATTGAAATGAGCTGATTATAATTGGTTTATTACTGGCTTCTGACCAAGTGAGGAGATGCTTTCTAATATTCAGAACACGCTGTACAATTTACTACTGTACAAACAATTGGAGAAAGAAATATTTGGATCAGAAAATTCGACTCTGGGTTTGATTCCTTTAGGCTAATAAAAGATGTTGGGGAAAAGAAACCAACTCACAAATTTGGGGGAAATTATTCCTGTGCTCACCATGCTACCTGGAGTGTTGCAGTGGTAATTAATACAGCAGTGCTTTAGGAACATGTTTGCTCTCACCTGGTTAAGCTCAGCTAGCACTGTAATTAAAAAAGAAAAACATAAAAAACCCCACATTTCTGAGCTTTTAAAATCTCCAGCATGAAATTTTGCTTTGCACTGCAACCTAGCCCAGGTGAGAGTCTGACTGAAGATATAAAAATTTAAGATTTGGGGAGAATTTCAATGATAAAATGGTGAAACCAACAACAAAACTGCTGAGCACTGGAGGCAGAGGATGGGGAATAGGTGGGGAAAGCTTCTGTGGTCACCAACAGCTCAGCAGTGTCCCTTGGAATGATTTAGGAGCTGAAGGTCTGGGAGGGATCAAGGCAAGTCCTCACCCAGCATCACTTCAGAACCATTAGTTGTGTGTGGCTTTGGACACCACAAAGAATGAACATGAGCCAGAAAGGCCCTTTAATTCCTTGCACCAAGAAGGGGGAACATGATCCAAGCACATTTCCCACAAACCTGCCAAACTCATGGATGAAATCCAACTGTGCAGCAGCCAACTGCCAGAGAAGGTGAAAGTTCCTGCTGTTCCCAGACTGAACATAAGTGTGAACAGTAGGAATTCTGCTCAAGTCGCGTTTCCACACTGCTGCTCAGCCTGAAAAACAGCCTCATTTGCAAAGGAGATGAGGTTTGAGCTGCTCTTGGTCTTTGCTCAGTGCAAGGTCCTTCAGAGGCAATTCCTGGGGCTGGAAATGACATGGTGTTTGGTTTTTTTGGATGAGGATTGTCTCACTGCTGGGGGTGTTGGCAGCCCATGGCATGTAATGGACCTTCATTTTTTTTCAGAAGGAGCAATCCTGGCCAAAGAGTAAAGAAAGAGCAGTGCTGAGATGGTTGTTTTGCAGGTTGGTTCCTCCCTGGTGTCAAAGGAGAGTCAAATTTCTAAGCAGCTTCACACTTTCTTCAAACTGAAGCTGGAGAGGTGACACCTTAGAGCTTGTTGGGTGGTGAGAATTCAACAAGGCTGTTTACTTCACACCTTCTGGCACTGCCTTTTCAGTTCTATTTTGTATTCAAATCTGTTGCTTCCCTGACTCTCTGGCCACAGGAATACAGAAATGGGCTGACAAGTGTCCTGCACTTCCCACGTGCATTCCCAGCCTCCCAAGAAGCCAAGAACTGAATTGGAGAAGGAGATGTGCTCAAAGCAGAAATGTCTTTCCATTCCTTCTGCAGGTCTAGAAGTTCCCTAATATTTTATAACCCACAGCTTATGCCAAAACTGGGACCCTGCAGAGCTGTTTTGTTGCATCAGAGGTTACAAAAGCAAGGCAAAAATCCCTTCTGGCTGGATCATCACAGCCATGAGATGAGTTCAATTATTTCAAGGGACAGCTAAAAGAATACATAATTAGATTACAAACAGATTCTAATTCTATTGGATGATTTTAATGCAAGTCATCTAAACATTCATTTCAGAAGCAGAGTCCACATGAGCAACTGACTAAAAACACAACAGGACATTTGGGGGGAAAACTTTATCTGAGTATCACAGATCTTTTGGGCAAGTGCAACCAATTTCAAGAGGCAAATAGATCCTCTTATTGAATTGACATTGAATTTGTCAGCATTAAGGAAGATCTCTGAAAGATACTGAACTGTATCACTATTTTCCTAGGCAATATTTGAGAGAAAGGTCTTTTCTTTCCATCTTTGTGATCCTTGGATGGAAGAGACAACATTTTAATTGGAGAAAGCCAAGTTGCCTGAGTCCCAGAAGAGCTTATGTGGCTCCTGCCACACATTGATAGTGTATTTGAATCATTCTATGAGTCTATATCTATGACTGGATGTGGCACTTGGTGCTGTGGTTTAGTTGATGAGTGGTGTTCGGTGAGAAGTTGGACTCTTATCATCTTGGAGGTCTTTTCCAACTTCAGTGGCTCTCTATTTTTTCCATAACTATGGAATATTAAGTAGGAAAGCTCACACGTGAACTTGAGAAGTGTCCAAATTCTCCCCTCTATTTTTTTCCATAACTATGGAATATTTAAGTAGGAAAGCTCACACGTGCATGATGAACTTGAGAAGTGTCCAAATTCTCCCCAGCCCAAAGCATAAGCTGATAAACTCTGCCTTACTCTTCAGATAGATTTCCTTATATTTCCTGCCTTATTTCCTTCCATCACATTCCTCACTGCCATTCCATGTTTCCAACAGAGAAGACAAACCTGCAGCCTGATGCAGGATACAGATGTGATCTGAGTGCACCTTGTCTCGTTCAATGCAGAGAAGCAATAGAGGTCTCACCCCTAATATTAGGACTACTATAACCAATCCAAACCATTTCCTCAGGGAAGTTAGACACCACCTTTTTCCTGCTGTTGTTTTCCAGCCCAGATGATTCCTGTGTACACCAGGAATGATAAACTGATGATAAATGACATTCTCCTGACCCCATAAGGGATATTGCCTTGTGCAATATTGCAGACACGTTTGATTATCATCAGAAAACTGGACCAGGACCAAACCCACATCACCTCACACAATAAATCTGTTTCCTCTCTGGTTTTTGCTCATATATTTGGGCTTCTCTAAAGAAATACATTTCCTCCTTCAGCACTTCAGAAGCAGCAATGTTTGACAGGAGCCACAGGAGCTGTTCTGAGGCTCAGGCAACCTGAAACCTGCTCCAATGGGAAAGTTGCCTCTTTCATCCAAGTATCACAAACAGTTAAAAAGAGGCTGAAAGAAGAATTTAGCTGACAATGTACCTGCAGGATCCTTTTTTTCTCCCCCCAACAGCTTGACTTTGGCTCTCAGCTGTGTTTACTGCTGTGGCAGAAAGCATTCTTTGACTTGTAAGCTGATTAAATTTGACCTAGAAGTTAGAGAGAAATGAATGTGGCATTCTGGTAATCCCATTATTATTTTTTTTGCTAACTGTACAGCATTTTCTAAACAGTGTAATACAGAGCAAGTGGAAGAAGTGGGAATAGTTTAATCAAATCTTACAGCTTGCATTTACTCCCTGCTAAACCAAGAGAAATGCTATCAAACTGCTACTCCAGAGGTACAATGGGATCAAACCACAGCACATTGCAGAGCTGCCTCCCAGGATTTGCAGGTAGCAGCAAAGGAGAATACATTGAAATGACAAATTAGCTAGTTGGAGACAGAGGTGAGTTCTTCTCTGTCAGGGATCCTCCTTATTCCCACATCTTCCTCTCCCCTCACCCCCTCAAGTGGGATATATTAGTCCTTAAGCTATGACTGACCAGCAAATGCTGTCGTGTTCTGCCCTTTGGGGATGAGGCCAAAATACTTTACTCTGTCTTTTCCAGCACTAAGTGCCACACTGAATTCCAGGCACAGGTGACAAATCTCACTAGGATTTCTGGGGTTGCCAATGATTTTTTCAAACTAAGGGTGTCACCCAGGCTGGAAATTTTTTCTCACACCTGTAGATGATCCCTCTGGATAATTTCCATACAAGTCTTGTAGGAAATTCCCTGAGCCACTGCTGAATCAGAAGTTTATTTCACCACAAAGTCAAGAAAGAAGTCTCTAAAGGGATTCACCAACAGTGACTTAGGCAGAGAGAGAATCAGAGAACAACCTGAGCTGGAAGAGACACACAAGGATCATCAGTCCAACTCCCACCCCTGCAGAGGACACCCTAAGAACTACACATCTGTTGAGAGTGTTGTCCAAACACTCCTGGAGCTCTGTCAGCCTTGGGGCTGTGATCACTGCCCTGGGGAGCTGTTCAGTGCCCAAACACCTCTGGGGGAAGAACCTTTGCCTAATACCCAAAGCAACCCTGACACAGCTCCAGCCATTCCCTTGGATCCTGTCACTGATCAACAGAGGAGATCAGTGTTGCCTCTCCATGGCCCCTGAGGAAGCTGTAGACTGCAATGAGATCTTCCTCTTCTCCAGGAGATAAGCCTCAATCTCTCCAATGATGCACCAGGGAACCTCCTCTATCCCTCACCAGGGTGTGATGCAGCCATGGGCACATCTCAGGTGATGTTCTCCTGCCCTGTATACCTGTAACACACCTGGGTGAAGCTGGAGCACACCAGTCCTTATTCCCTGGCACCCCAGTCATTATTTACCATGAGTATCACTACCTACTCCTCCTGAACTCCTTCCTAATACCCCTCTCTTCCCCACTGTGCCACCAAATGATGTGTTTTCAGACTGATATTAAACCCAGGAACACACACAGGTAAGGAAAAGAATCTGCAAAACAAATACCAAAGAAAAAAGCTTCTAAAATAGGCCAAGACATTCTGCAGGGACATTGAAGAAGAAAAAAAAAATTAATCTGTGTTTCATTGGAATAATGCTCAAACACGCCGTTGGCTGCCAAGAAATATCCAGCCAAAAGAAAAGCAACTTTCCTGTGTTAGTCCTTCTGTCAATCCATCTGTCCCTGCTTTCCCTCAGCTCCCCAGGATCACCTCTGATGTGCCCTGGAGTATCAGTGGCTTCCTGGGCTTGCACAAGTGAAAATGGATCCAAATCTTCAATATCTGCATTTCCAGGGTTACTCTTGGGTGTTTCAGAACCCCAAGAAGGTTTGTAAGAAGAACTTAAGTTGCTCAATAGCCAAATACCTGCAAAACTGGGATAAAGTGTTTATTGTGGCCACAGAGGCTGAAGGATATGCAGAGACTTGAATTGGCACATGCAGAGTGGCTAAAATACACCTTAGCTGCCACTTCCACACACATTGCTCAAGCCCTGGAACCCAATTTAGACTTGAGATGTTTTCACATTGAAATTGAAGTAATCTTTAATAGTAATTAAAAGTCACTATTAAATATTAGTAGAATTTAATGGATCATATATATTATATGTAACTTATTATTATATATATTACATATATGTAGACATAAGTAATATAAATAAGTATATATATGTAAGTAATCAATAATTAAAAGCAATAAAGCACCTTCAGAATCCTTCCTGTAGTCTCATTTTCCTCATCATGCAATGGTTTACTTGTCATCATTTTAGCTCTCTGTCTAGATTTGTTGACATCTGCAGTGAGGAGAAAGACTTGGG
>NW_008678634.1:0-257 GCF_000695815.1 Acanthisitta chloris
CGGGTGCATTATCATTCTCGTCCGTGATGTCTATCTGCACTTCACATTGATCAGTGAGCCCTCCGCCGTCCGTTGCCTCCAGACCGAAGCTGTATTTACTCTTCTCCTCGAAATCGAGAGGCCCCGCAGTCCTAACTTCGCCACTATCGCTGTCGACAAGGAACAACATGCGGATTCCGTCTGGGACGTTGCCGAAGGAATAGGAGACTTTCCCGTTTGAGCCCGCATCCGCATCCGTGGCTCTCACCTGAAGCACC
>NW_008678635.1:0-8041 GCF_000695815.1 Acanthisitta chloris
AAATATATATAAAAATAAGAAAACCTGTCTGGTTTTCATCCGTGAGACTGCTTTATATAAATGGTTTTTCCCTGTTAACTATCTGCAGTTCTTGCTACAAAGGCAGAAAAGGAATAATGTGCTAAGGAAGCTGAGGAACCCCAAGGAGAGTATAGGCAGTTCAGGAGAAAATATAGCCCCCACTATTACTTATTCCTTTCAACAGATATTAACCTCTCCATGACCCTTATTAAATTAGCTGATGTTTAGAACTAATTTTGTAGTTCTAATTTAGATATCTGGCTTGCTGATATTAGGAAATTTGATGTAGTACCTACTTAAAAAAACCTAGAAAACACTGTTCAACTGACCTAGGTTTTAATTGCCCCAAGTGTGTTTGACATAGAAGCCTCCCAGGGCATCACACAACCTAAGGGACCCTGCATGAAAGCTGCTCACGTTGCATTGCAACTCAGTGCAGATTTTGAAGCTGATCAGTTATTTTTACCTTAAGGCAACATTGATCTGATTGCACAGTTAGCTGCAATTGCTTGGTGTGCTGAAATCTGAATGCACACATAGAAACTAATTAATGACAGAACTTGTAACAGCATATGTTGCTGTTTGCTGTATTTTGGGGAGAATAACTGTCCTCAAACAATCTCAGAAATGTAAAATTAAAGATTTAATTATAATTAAAGACAAGAAATGGAAATGGTCTAATTATTCCATAAAGAGGAATCTGGTATTGAGATGGGTGAAGTTTCCCATTCTTGTGAATACCCAAATTCCCTCAATCCTATCTCCTTCCTTGTGTTCACAGTGTTACGTGCTTGAGGTCCCTCAAGACATTAGAATGCATTTTCTAACGATAACTCATTAGTGGTGATTACCCTGTACAAATAACTCTTCACAGGATTCTCTATTCCTGTTATCCTTTCAAACTTTAATCAATATAAAAGGTTTTCTGATCTTGTGGTAACTTTAATTTCTCACACCTCCTCTTTAAATGAAGTAATCATTGCACATGCTGTTGTTATTCCTGAGCTAAGCTTTCTTTGCAAATCACAGACTAATTTTGTTACTGGCACACTCTACTTGGTTAGTATTATAGAGGAGTAGAGATTTGGACTTTCCAGGAGTTAGAAATGCAAAAAGAAAACAGGAGAGAAAACTTCAATAATTGAGACTTTGAAAAACTAAAATTTGTGTGTTTTCAGTAAATATTAAACCCTAAATATATGTCAATTACCTGTAAATATCAGTATCTGAAAGAAAAAACAGGCAGTCTCAAGTGAACAGGACCTAACTGTGGTCCCTTCTGCAGCAGAGCAAGGGAGGAAACTCCTTTGCCCACAATATGATGTTTTCTGATAAATGCTTGAGGGAAGATTGCAAAAAACCAATGTAAAGGGTTTTTATTGAGGACACATCATCTCTTGGTATTTTGCCTTGAATTGTGTGTGCTCCTCCAGGCTGGTCATATATTGTTGCTTGTCTGAAGTGTAAATTCCTTTGTGTAAAGTGAGAAAATGAGGAGAGTGCAAAAGAGATGCTCCAATTCAGCATGTGAGTAAATTGTTCCACATAAAGGTTCATTTTTGGTTTTCAGCCCTTTTAATGCAGGAGATCCTTGACCTTTGTATAATGTCTAGCTGAGAGTGAGTTAATTTTTCCTCATAGCAGCCTTTTATACACATTGTGATTTTCATCAGAATAATGTTATACATATGCATAAATTGTGAGAACTTTTTAGAAGGAGAAATCTGTTTAGTTTTCTAAAACAGCTAAAAGTTCCGGGTGTCAACTGTTTAGCTTGGAGACATTTCATTTGGGAGCCTAATCTACAGGTGCAAAGAGTGTGCAGCTCTGTCTTCCCATCTGTGCTGCACCTGCATTAAATACCCTGAATACAAAGGCAGGTAGAAACATTTCTCAATTCATAGTCAGCAGCCCATCGAGCTTTTAGAGTATGTTAATTACTGTGATCTTTTGTGATTAAGTAGGTAAGGTGACTGCTTAGTGTTTTATTTGAATTGAATGTTAGAATGTCAGTGCCTCTAGTTAATGCTTTGATTTATTTTTGAACCTTTATTCATATTGGTTGTGGGAAGTGAAGCAAGTACTAAGGCTAGTTTAATAGTACTGCTTTTAGTACTTAATCAGTAATTCACACAAATAATTCAGAAAAGCACCATTAGAGCAATCTTAGACTAACGATGTCACCTGACAGAAAGGCTAGGCAGTGCAAATATGGGTAGAGTGTCCTAAAATTACATATTTAATTTTTATTTAAATTTGAGAGAAAGTACTGTTATCATAGTCTATTTTTAAGCAATTTATTTAACTGCAGCATGCAAGTCATGCAAGTTTGCGCCAACCCTAGGAGTGCTAGAACAAATTTAAAGAGACAAGTTTGCACACAAGAGCTCAAATTTTCAGAGGAATGAATGAAATTTCAGCATTCTCATTCAGAGAAAAATTTTTGAGAAGTCTTTGGTTGTAAGGGCAAGGTACTTTGTAAATTCATCCATTTGCAGTGAGCAAATGGAAACAGAAAATTCTTTTCCTGATCATTCCATCCAAGATGTCATTGATTAAGTAATTACAACTCTCACAAAATAAGACTATGCTCATTTTGAAAACTATTTGTCTTTACTTCTATCTCTATTTTAAGGAGGAGTGTCACTATGTTCCTGTGCTGTGTTAAAGAGGTGCAAAGGCTTGTAATGGCATTAGGTGACTTTCTTAACATGTACAAAACAGCCCAGTAATTGCAAATTGAGGTCTCCAGCAGGTCCTCCTGCCATCATTGTGGTGATCTATAAATTGTCAGTCACAGTTGTGCAGAGTAGAGTGGTTTTCCTGCCCTGCTTTGCAGAGACAAGCATAGAAAACAGCAGGAAACATCTCAGCTGAGAGGCTCTTTCTTTTGCATGTGCTTTCCTGTACAATCTCTTCTCCTTTTCCTTTGGGGCAGGGGGATGGATTTCCAGTTTAACTTTATAATTTGGCTCAGCTTGCTTGTATTCCATCTGGGACTGAGTTTGGCACACTCAGGCTAGTGCTTTGAAACTTCAGTCCTTTGAAATCCGAGCCATCTCTTTTTGGTGGATTATCACCACCTTGGTAAGTCCTGGCTGCATGAGGTGAGTGTGGCCTTGTCTCCCTGCAGTAGGTAGGATGAACTGAAACTCCTTAGAAACAGGAAGAAGCTCCTGAACAAGGACTGTGCTCAAGGAGGGTGCAGCTTCAGGTGGAGCTGCTGAGGTGGTGTGACACGCTCATGAGGAAAGTCATTGCTGAAGAAGAAATCACATCAGAGTGTTTCTGAGAAGATTGGCATTACCAGGCAAAACTTTAGAGGAGGCAGAATCTTACAGTGGCTAATTTATCTGGAATGGTTGCAGGGCCCTGTGAAGGCCAATGTCCTTCACTTAGTGAGGAGTGGGATATGTCCCACCTGCCTAGCTGCCTTGGGGGAAAAGGCTCCTGAAGTTATATGGCTGGATAGGGATTTCCCCTTTTATATTTCCTCCTTATCATCTTCCCTTCAATGGTGCTCTAAAAAGTCAGAGGTGATTGAGAATAGGTTGTTAGTGATTTATAGCTGTGTTTGTTCTACCTGTTTCCTCCTGTGCCACATTACACAGGTTTTTTCCTGTTTTTCTTAGCTACATTTACTGGTTTGGGATTACAGTTGAGGATGAGGTTAATTAATATGGAGAGGTGGTGATGCTCTTCTAGAAAACAAAGATATTTGACGTCTTAGTGCTTGATTGGTGAGGGCACACAGTATGATCAAATTGAGTCTTTTTTTCCTGGAATAGAATGGCTGGGGGTAGTGCAGAAGAAAGAAGAGGACTGGCAAGTACAAATCCACTGCTCTGTATCTTTCTATTTCCTGAAATACTTCTGATTTTTAACCTAGCTTGGATAGAATTATATACCTGTCTTTGAATTGTGTGTGTGACTATAACACTGCACCACCACCCTGTGAACAGGTAATGATTTTGGAGATGCTGCAGTTACCATCTGGATTCTTGTCTGATGTTTTGCCTTGTTGCTGATATTTTGATTAATATGATGTTCCTGCACTGATTAGTGAAGAGACAGCTCATGCATCTTCTGTTCTGTGTGAGTGCTGCTCCCCCTGTCCCTGCCTGTGAGCAGGAGGATCTGAGCTGTACAATCTATTGCCAGGGGAAGCTTGTGCTGAGTTTGGAGAGAACTGTAATGAGATAGCCCAGCAAGTGCCGTGTTATCAGCTGCTGTGGTGGTAAAGACTGTTGTAAGTTATCATCCAAACAGAACTGATTAAAAATGGAAGCTGTTCCTATTTTTGTACCCATCATGTTTTCATGGAAACTATGTGGTTTTGAAACATTTCAACTTGCTAGTTTGGATCCAAAGCTCAAGCTTTTAGTATAAAAGTAATATGGCTTTGTAGACATCCTTTTAGCACATCATAATATGAAAACCTCTTGATGTAGCTCTATGTTTTTATGTTCCAATTTCTGCATATATTAACTGTAGCAAACAAGGAAATCATTTACAAATAATTGTGAATACTACAAAATTTTTTACATTATTTGAATGTGCTATTTTACGCTAGTATGGTGCAATCTGCTAACAAAGTGATGTGATGAACACTTGATCTTGGCAGAACTTCTTTCACCGGTGTAGTTGACTCATGTACAGTTCTGAAATGGGCAGTGCTGATCCTTGTGCCTTAGACACAGCACATCAGTTTACTTACCCTGACAAATTCAGGCTCACATACTGGTAAAAGTCATATAGAGACAGAGAACATTGTATTTTTTTTGCATTGCCAAAAGATGACTTATCCACTTTAAGACAATAATTTTTGTACTTCATGAAACACTCAATTTCTCGTTAAAAAATTATTGGCTTTTTTGTTGCTAAAATTTTTCTTTGGGGATGGCTTATTTGAAGGACAGTGAAGGATTTGTTCTTTTGGCACAGGGAAAATAGGAACATGAGTGGTGATGTGGAATTTGCTGGTCCATGGGCTCTCATTCTCTGTTGCATTTTCAGAAATAGCAGGCTAAGACTTTTGTGTTCCTCTGTGATTCTGCTTGTTGCAACCTGAAATAGAACACACTTTAGAAAGATGATTTAATATAGCAAATAATACATGCATTTCTTTCCTTTCCCAGTTATTAATCATTTATGTATCTATAAAAGTGGCAGGTTTGCCCTTGGGTTTTGGTCATAGGTCATTATGATTTTCAATCCAGTATGGATTCTGCCGTGGCTAGTTGCAGGACAGCAAAATGGAACCTGAGGTGTGAATAAATCATTCAGTCCACTGTGGCAATGCACAGCAGTTTGTGTCACCACAGTGCTATAAAAGCCTAGGATCTGACCTGTCATGAGCAAAAGGTTTTAAAGAACCTAGAACCCCTGCATTTTGATCTTGAAAATGTAAGCAATGATGATTAAATGTCTGATAGTTCATCTTAATAAATGGTCTAAGGTTTGGGCAGGCTTTCAATAGGGCTTCAGCACATACAAATCCTCAGCCTTTAGATCACCAGTGGAAACCACGATATATGGTCCTAATCACCAACAAACTGGACGTATTTTCTGATCAACTTGACAAAGGCTTTGCTTAAAATGTCATGATTGCTATTGTGTCTACTTGCAAGAAACAAAGGCATGCTTTAAAAAAGCCATATTTTATTTTATTTATCAGATAATGAGATACCAGAAAGTTTTGAGAGTGACAGACCTTCAGTGGCATTTATATCTCTGTGTTCTGTATTGATACGGCTGAAACTAAGGTGCTCAGTTGGACTTGCTCACTGAAATTATTTTTGAAAAAAACCCCAACCCTTTGTTGTAAACCACATTTCTCATACTTTTTCTTATTTTTTTCTAGCAGACTTGCATAATTTATTTCATTTCAATTTTTACCTGTGGAACTGCTGTTACAGTATACCCTACTGAAAAATGTTGTTTTGTACCTTGCAAGAGTTTAGTCTCAAATTGTCTTTTTGTTTAACAGACTGCAGTCCCAGGATCCCTTTGGAAAATCTGGCAGATTTTTTCATTTAGACCTTTTGACTTGATTAGGAATCCTAGTTGCCTACTGAGGCTTTGTGAAATGCAGAGATATCATTAGTTTTAAGTTTCATTAAGAATCTGGCCTAGGTCTCACAGAAAATTACTCAAGTGATGGTCAAGGTAATAAGCTGAGCTAAATCTCTTTGGACATGTTGGTGCTGGGCACTGAATTAAGGGCAGAGAACTGGGGCTGGTGCTGCTGGGGACCAATCGAGCCAAGGAATGAAACACCAGGAGTAGGAGGAGTGCTAAGCAGGACTGCACAAGCTAACAAGGCTCTGCTGCCTTCATTGTGATTATAAGTAATGATATTTACCAAGTGTTTTCCACTCTTCTATAGCTGCTGGGCTGCTTTGCTTAGGCATGGTTCTGTGTTAATTAACCTATGCAGATTTTCCAGACTGAAGCTTGTTTGTTTGCAATGCAGTCTGCTGCCAACACATCAACTTGGGCATTGCTGTTCCAGTGCCCAGGGTAGGTACATCCCTCAGTTAGGTGCAGAGATCAGCTCTCAGTGCCACCAAAGCAGAAACTTCACATTTGAGACTCATGGATAGAGCTATTTCATGGTTGTTTGAAGCAGTGTGGAAGCATCTTCTGTGGTATTTTTCCATTCTCTGCAATATGATGTTCTTGATCTTATTATTCTGTAACATGCATGGGAAATATGATTAGTTTTAGTTCAAACACAAAGAAGTAGGTCATGAGCAGACTGTGAAATGTGGATAAAATCCTTTAAATGAAATTGTTTTATTGAAGAAAATTATCTCAATGCCTCTAAGATGGAAAGGCTGAACATGAAAGAGATGTTTATAGAAAAAAATGTATTGATAGCAGCTTAGTATTGTGCTAATGAATATGATTTCAATACTGACTATTGAAATCACAGTATTTTATGTACACAGGAAAACTGACTTAGTGGAAGTCTTTGAAATATTGTGTGCTTTAAAATTAGATTAATTTGGTTTTGTTAATCAGCATCCTATCATTTCTATCCCAATTAATCTCTTTTGTTCTAGATCTTGTCCTTAAAAAGGGTAAAACAAACTGTATAAGCAAAATTATCCATTAACTATAGCTCCAAGTGGTAATGGCATTGTAATGTTGCCCAGTCTTATCTTGGTAACGTCAGAGGTAAACACTTTATCCTTCCTGTGATCAGGTCTTTCAGAGTGTGCTCACTTGGTTGTTCAGTATGCTGTTGGGAAAGCTGATAGCCACAGCACATTAGGCACTTTAGTTTAGCAGAAGAGGACATTGCTGCTGTTTGATAAATGAGGATCAAACTACATTTACATGAGGGACTGAAATGGTGGGTTTCAAAGTATGATAAAGGAAATAGCAATACATCACTGTGTACAGCTAGTCCTGAATGATAGATTTTGGTATCCTGTTGAGTTAGGCTGCAGACTTCTTCCCAATGTGCACACATGAAGCCTTGGCTTATCTGTAACTTTTATTGAGGCTTCAAAGACCATACAAAGTAAGAAAATAAAATTCAAAATAAGGCTGGATCACAAGCTCATGCTGGCTCTGGAACAGATGTAGTATCTCAAGACCTACTCTGCTACTCTGCTGCTTGTCTAGACCTGTTTGAGTGTCATTTTGGACAAGAGGGACTGTATTGAAAACCAGAAAGCCTTGAACTTCACTTCCAGCATAGTCCTAACTATTACACCTGACAAATAGTCAGGTGCACTATCACAAATTTGTGTCAGTAGAGTCCAGTCCTAATTCATGTGGCTCTTGATCTGTAATTAACGGTGTTGACCTTTTGTGGATACACTTGTCACATTTTTCCATGTTTAAAATAGCACAGTAAAGCTTACTTAATTTTTTACTACAATTGGAAGGTTAAAGGATCTGGCCCCATTATCATTACTGTGATCCTGTGCAAAACCAGATTTTTCAGTGGGCAATAGCAGGATGATGAGATAGAATTCGATTTGAATCATCTTTCCTGTATCTGGTT
>NW_008678635.1:8062-10548 GCF_000695815.1 Acanthisitta chloris
CCTGTACTGTACCTGTGTGACACACCAAAATTCTGTTGTCTGTTAAAACAATGTTTTAGGATACCATTCACAGCATTTTTTGAGGCGTTTTCCATTTTTAATGGCAAAACTACAGTCACTTGAGTAGTTTTCGTACATGATAGTGAAACTCTTGTGCAGCTGGTTCTGAGAAGCATATATTGTTTATTGGTAAGTTGCATTTTTTAATTCTTTTGAATGATAAAAGCCATTACAACTTCCTTCTAACAATGTTGACTTTAACATACAGAAGAAGTGGTGCTTACAGACAAAAAGGTAGGAGAATGAAATGCTTGGATGCACCTTTATTGGAAAATACAGTTGGACCTGAGCATTTGCTGCCTGTGCTAACCTTGGTATTAAAATTATGACTTTGTCTGAGTTCTTGGTTGGCATGACAGCATCATGCCTGAGTCTGAACTGGCAAATCTGTTGAACATCCCAGTGCTGTACTCTGCGACTGCTGAGTAAATGGGCTGTTTGAGAGAACTCTGTCTGTCTTTTTGTGCAAACCTTTCTCGCGCTGTGAGACAATATCCTGATGTATCAAAACATGTTATTTGTACTAGAATAGAGTGGTATGACCCTCATAATTTAAGCTATGCTTCATAATCCTAAAAGGCAAGATATGGCTTTGGGGAGGATAAAGACAAGGACTTTCAAGCTGGATAGGATACAGGCTTTTCAGGTGGGAGGGCAGAAAGCTGTGCTGCTGTTGCTGAGGAGGATCTGTGTGGACAGATAACTGCTGAATGGTTTCCTGGGCAGCAGTAAATGTGTCTGTAGCAATGTCTGAAATCGGGTAGGTACTGAGGAGCCTAATTTTGAATGGCAATCAATGCACATTTAAAGTGATTTTTTTTTTTTTCTCTTTAGCCTTATAAAATAACTGTTTGATGCTTTGTTTGCTCTGTACAAGGAAACAAAGTATAGCCGATTGGTTGCTCTAAATAACTTTGCTCTCCTCTCCCCTTCCTCTGCAAGGCACTCTGCTGGGGTATATTTGGTAAAACAATAACCATATGTCAAAGGATATGGTTTGTGCTGTCCAGAAGGGAGCAAGGTAGAAGGCCTAATCTATGTCTGTTGAAGTCAACAGAAAAGCTAATTTTGGTTGCCAGGAACTTTAAATCAGACCAAAAATAGGGAAACATTTCAAAACTTTACCAAGTTACCTTGTTGAAACAAGGGTGTAACAAAGTAAAAAATAGTGGTTTGCCTGTTATTTTTTAAATGATGAAGAAGGTTCCAGATGAACAGCAAAGTCCATTTTCTACAGCAGGTAAGTTAAGCTGGCATTCCTTTGTAAGGACTGGAACAGGAAGGAACTAGTTGTCTAGGCTGATTTTGAAGATCACATATTATCTGTGTGGCTGTTTTGTTGTTTTTCTACAATGTAAAAATAAGAATTTGCAGAAAAATCTGTAAATTTGCTTGAGGTCTCTCCTTGTCTCTGTTACTGTTGCCTTAAGTCTGCCCAGTGACTTTGGTAGTGGCCCAGACTTCTTTCTCACTGTTCAACTGGTCTTTTCCTACTAAGGCCATGAGAGACTCTAGGTGTGTAAGTAAGCTGCAAAAAGTGATGGGAATGAATGTGTGTGATCATTGCAAATTTTCTGTATAATCTTTATCCTCCAGAGTGATTCAGCTGTTTAGAGGACATGAAAATAGCCATCAAGGGATTAAATACTGTGGCATGTCTAACAAAAATCATGCTGGAATTCCCTGTCCTGTAAAAAGTTGCTAATACAGTAGTGAGCATACAGTTAGCCTTGTGGTCTCTAAACAGTTAAGGGATTTTCATTATTATTATCATTATTACTACTGTTCATTTCTAAATTCAGCACTATTGAGGGAACAAGCAATTACCCACCTCTCTACATATTCCCTCTTGAGCTTTCCTAAGTTTATTTTGTGAAGTGATTCACCTCACTGTTGTGGATCTCATGTCTCTCTGTCGCCATTAGTTTCTTTTGATGCATATGTAATATACATGTATATAGAGACAGTATATAAAGATACATTTTTAATTGACTGCTCTAATCTTTTTTTTAGTGTGAGGGGAATTTACTCTTCAAACACTAACATACTTCTAACTGGGATTAGGCCTACTGCAGACAAACGCTTTGCAAGCCCTTCTGTATAGTTCCACCAGTGCTTGGTGATTGTACCTGCATAATTTCTTGCTCTGCCTATTTTTCATCTCTCTTCTCTCATATTTATAAAAGTGATTTTCACTGTGCATTGCAAGATGCTTTGCATTACTGTGGCTTAGTGATAGAGAGTTGAAGAAATGCACAGCCACTGGGTTCTTCCAATTCTTTGAAGTTAACAGAATGATCACCTGAGCTATTGGATTCCTGTGACTGATCTTATCACACTAAACTATTACTGGCATTGGCTTGCTTATAGTCTAATATCTGTCTGTATAAAATGGTCTACATTTAAAATAGCTTTAAAATGCCAGC
>NW_008678635.1:10559-30579 GCF_000695815.1 Acanthisitta chloris
CATTATTGATTTCTCTGCAGTAATATAGAGCATTTGGAATTGCTTTCTGTAAGTGTGAGATCTGAACACTAAGACTTCTTAAACATTTCTTTCCATTGTGTTTTCTTTGGGGCAAAACTTTCTTCCGGTCTTGGAGTTTCAGCACAGTACAAATGCTGAATTTGTATTTGCATCATCCCAGTGGTATTAAGAAATAAACATTTTTCTGGTATGTAGACAGTAATATAGAGCATTTGGAATTGCTTTCTGTAAGTGTGAGATCTGAACACTAAGACTTCTTAAACATTTCTTTCCATTGTGTTTTCTTTGGGGCAAAACTTTCTTCCGGTCTTGGAGTTTCAGCACAGTACAAATGCTGAATTTGTATTTGCATCATCCCAGTGGTATTAAGAAATAAACATTTTTCTGGTATGTAGATTCAACTCTGAGGGGTCGATTAGGATGCCAGTCTGAAGGGGTCAAGGTAAAAAGAGTCTCAGAAAGTGGTGTCAAAATGTATGTTTTGCATCTCAGTACGGTCTTTTTCTGAGGATAATTTGAGAGACATGGATGTTGTTTGGGATTTGTTGACCCATGCAGCGAAAGATAAACTGTAATGTGCCATATTCAACCAGTCCCTAATCAGCAGGAGAAAGCTCTCTGCTGTAGTGTGAGCACTGAACACTACAGGCTCCTTGCCTCATTCTTTGCATGCCCTTCTGTATTGCCTGAGAATAGAGCAGGGATCCTTTGTGAGTTCCTGGAGTTCCTAACAGTTGATATATTTGCATATTTTGCAAAATTGCTGTTCCACTTATCAGACAACAGGTGTTTACTTAATTTCATATGACACAGAGGTTGTTCAGGTAACTGGCCTGGTCTGGCAACTCACAGATTATGTTGTTAAATTAATTACATGTTTCTGAAATGCACTACTTTTTGAACAGGTTTTTGTGTTTCCTGTTTTTAATGGTTTTCTAAAAAACATGTCTCTCTATTCTTGTCAAATGGAATCTTTTTTTTGTGGTCTCCGGTCTCATGTTTGTGATCACGTTTGTGATCCAGAGACCATCCTGATAGAGTCAATGTGACTACTGCCTTATCAGAAAACTTGTATTATCCTTCCCTTCCACTGCATTTGTTAGAAGTCTCCCCCAATATTGATGAAACTCTCAGAAGAGAAAAGAAAGTAAAGAAAAAGGAAAAAATAGCTCTATGCTAGGTGCAAGCATACTAAATTGCATCTGAAAGAGGAGAGTGCTGCGGGAGATAGGAGCACCAAGTGCCCCTTTATGAATAGGTGGAGGTTTGTCCTCTGTAGCTGTGTGCACCGTCTGTATTATTCACCTTCTCTTACTGGAAATTGAACGTGTGCCTCTGATTGGATGTGCTTGAAATGACAGCATTTTAATAGACCCAGGGACTTTAAATTTAAAATTGAACTGCTGTGCTGCCAAGTGAGGGGTAGATTCCATTCCTTCAGACAGACTAATTATGGACAGCAGTAGTTTGAAACCATCTTCTGTCTTGCAAGACTCAGATCAGCTCTTTTTTTCCCCTCCTGCTTTATTTTATTGTTAGCCAGAAAAAGCTTTAATCATCCCTTTCTATCCTTATCTGCCCTGCATGAGAACAGTTGTGAAAATGACTCTATGCTTCTAAACTGGTTTCTCATTCAAAGGGACCTAATAGTGGACAGATGGCCAAACCTTGGAAAATAGAAAATGACAGGAAGGGAAAAATTCCCTCTGCCAAATACCTCTGCAGCTCATTGGGTGAAGGGAGCGGGGAGAATATTTTATTCCCATCTCTTAACTTGAACGAATCTGCCAGATTTTCATTTTGTTAGGGTCAGATTCTCTGCCCAGTGTAAGATTTGGAGCATTATCTTCTTTATCTCTTTCATCTCTTGGATTGCTTAGCCAGGCATTTTGATGAAAATGTGCCCTAGGTGTTCTTTGAGTTCAGGCTGCAGCCACACGAATGAGAAATGACAGATGGGGCCATTTGAGTGAAATCCATCTGCTATGATAACATTCCTAAGGGCAGTCTTTGAAGACTTATTGGAAGCACCCAAGCAGTGCAGAATTCCAGTGGGTTAATGCTTGCACCATTTTACTGTTAATTCATTTAAGATTCAGAAAACTTGTGAAAGGAAATACCCTCAGATGACACTGTTGCAACTCTGTGGGGATGAGACATCTCTGCTGTTTTGTGACTTGATCCAACCAGAAACATTTATTGAGAGGCCTTTTTCCCATTTTCCGAGAGAAGTATTTCAAAATGTACTGTATCAGAACTAAACCCAAAGCTTCACATTTATAGAAATTTACTAAAAATATTTGTTGAAATTTTCATTCATGTACAGCTTTGACAACATGTGGGATTATTATGTTTGCACCTTGATTTGGATGTCTTTTCGATATATGCTTAAGAAGTCAGCAAAGATGATGTTTTTCCTGCTCTGTCTATAACTGAGGGAAGGAGGGATGGGAAAATAACTCCAATCAGGATTACCATATTGTGAAAACTTACTATAGCTCCACACAGGTTATAGGTGAGGATGCACTACTGCACTGTTGTTAAAGTGTTTGAGGAGCTTACTCAGAATTAAAGTGTAATATCTTGGGGTCAGCAAGGAAATTTCCCCTGAGTCTGATTAGCAATGAAACATGTGGGGATTTACTCCTGTAGCACTTAAGGTCTGGGATTCCTTTGATATATCCTAACAAAGTGCCCCCCTCACAGTGCTGTAGCAATGATGCTGATTGCAGAGCTGATGTGTTTTCTTCACATGCTGCAGTGTAGCTGTTTTGGGGGGTTTTCTGCTGTCAGGTCTATCAGCTGTGAGAGGCTGCTGGGCAATAGTATTTATCTTGAGTTAATCATGAGTATGTGGAAAAAGTAAAGAGTTGTGGAGCTTTCTGGTTCCTTGCACTATGGTAGCACAAGTAGACAGACCTTTGGCAGTGAGGGTCTAGGCTTGATGACTTGGCTGGCTCCTGTGACTCATGCAATCAGGTAACTTGCCAACTCTTGATGAGACCATGTCTCATGATAGCCTTTACTCCAGTGAACTGATTTTGGGTCAGAATCAGCATGGGTTCTTTGAAGGAAAAACATTGCAGTCGTACAGATCAGAATTGCAAATAACCTTTCTGTGACAGTAATTAGGCACCTTCTCACTTTCAGGGACCAGACTGCTCTTAGCTTGTGTCTTCATTTAGGTTTTTCAGGCCGCCTGATTTAGTGCAACACAATTCTTGCATAAGAAATTCTCTGCAAAAGTATTTAGCAATGAAGTTAACATAAAGTGAGCTGGCTAAAGAGCTATAATTTCACTTGCAGTTACTCATTACTCTGTGGTAAATCTTCATTTGGTTCTATGAGAATTCTTTTTTTTCATTTTAGTGTATTCATTTAGGAAAATCAAGGAGTTACTTAATATGCAGTTTCCATATATTGAAACATTCTTTGCATTCCTCTTTGTTTCTTCAACACTTGGGGAAGTGTGTTTCAGCATAATCAGCCTCCCAGTGGATTTTAGCATGAAAACAAATCTCACTTTAATTTGACAAACTTCAGTTTACAAGGCAGTGAAAGGAAATTAAATTACCTGTTTGCAAACACAGCCTCCTTTCTCAAGAAACATTTTTACTATCACTTGCTATTTTCATGTAACTCCCTCCATTGTCAGTTTTGAACTGTTGTGGTTGTGCCATTCATCAAGAGTGCAATCAGATGGGCATTAACTGAGGTTTTACTGCTCTGGGACTTTTAGCAGCAAGTGCATTTGTGGTGGCTGTTGTGGATTGTGGGTTCAGGGAAAGGTGGGGATGATGTCAAACTGGAGCTCACTCATCATAAAGTACTTCTACTAGAGTGCAGTATTTACAGTGGGAGAGCTATAAAGTCCATTTATATTTTGTTTGGGTGTGGAAAACCATTTTATCTATATCTTTCACATACCCAAATAATTCCATATGTATTTTGAATTTGAATATTCAATATTTTGAATGTTTGTTTTTTTGCTCCGCAATACTTGGCTGCGTTTGTGTTATGCCAGTGGTAGGCATAATCCCACGTAGCTTTTTAGCATCTTGCAGCACCAATGGAGACAAAGTTTTCTTGCAACTACTTGTCCTTACAAAGGAAGCCCATTTGTATAGGGCAAATTTATCCTGTTTTTAGGAAGAAGCACAAAACTCATGTATAAGACAAAACTGTAATTTTTTCAGCATAGTATGCTTTATCAGAAACCCTGATTTATTGACTCTGAAAATTTACAGGGAAATCTGCCAGCCCTTGATGAGCCTTTTGTCAAAAGTACTTCCTCAGGGCTCTGATGAAAGTGATGACTTGAAAGAGAAATCCTCATCAAACTTATAGCCTAGAGATTAATATGTTAGCCTCATATGTGGGATCTGCAGCCTCATGTGAATTGTTCATATCCCAACCGATTATTCCGGAGCTGCCTTCGTGCCAAAGCTGTCCTCCTCACGTCATCTGCTCTGTTGTCTTGCCTTCTGTTTGGTTTTCTTAACAAATAAATCTTGAAATCCTTTGGTTTTCTTGTGATACAAAATATTAAATATTCTTTAATGTTTTCCTAATCATGAATCTATTTCTTTGCCACCTTTATGTGGCTGTTATATCGTAGGCTGTTCGTGCAATGCCTGGTTTGCATTGTCAAGGAGAACAATGGCTTTTCTTCCCCTGGTCAGAGTGCTCAGGACTGCTTGGATTGTCATTTTACCCCAAATGGGAAGGGATTTGTCTGACACTCCCATCTCTACACAAGAAACAATAAAATAGGGAGGCAGAGTAGGCTTCATGGTAAACATGGCAAGCACAGTAAGCAGTACCTCAGACACGAGGAGAGTAAATCTCTACCTCCTCACATTAAGTGCTTTTCTGAATGACAGTTCCTTATGGATCTTTCATTGGGTTGATGTACAGCATCCATTATATTGAAGGACTGCTCTTAGATACAGGTAATCCCTGAGCACTGTGTTTGTGGCTTTGGCATGGAGGCATTAAGTCATAGTAATATGAACACAAGAACAGAATTGTATGGACTGTAGAGGTGCGTGAAATGGGAAATTACATCTCAGCAATGGGAAGTGTCATATTTGATGTTTTATAGAAAATTATTCACTACAATAAAGACGTGGGGATTTGGGAAGGAAGGTCTTTCCTCTAAGACTGATCAACTAAATGCATTTTTATTTAAAGGCATGTACAAGGTATATCTCTTGGAGGAACTAGTGTGGTGTGGGAGTCTGTGATTACAGAGCTGTATCTCTTCCTCTGACTGAGTAAAAACACCACTGGCATTAAGTTGGTTATGAAATTGTAACCGATCGAGTTTATTATTACCTCAAACTAATGCATGGGGTGCATGTTGAAATTAATAATTACTATAATCTCTTTTGGTTCTCTGACCTGCAGCTTATAGGTATGAATATTTTCATTCGTTCTTTTTGACAGGAGAAGGGAATCATGACAGCAGCTCTCACCTGGGGTGCTGAAATAGCAATGAAAGGATGTAAAAATTTCTCTGCTTGTGTTAGTGCAGCAGCCACAGCCCAGGCTGGTATGTGTGAGAGTTACCTGTGGACTGAAGAGCCTGTGGCATAAAGTCTCTTCAGTGGGAGGTTAAAAAGCCTATAGATGCAGGCTGTAGCAATCTGTTACACTGAGTATCAATGGGGCTTCAGGATAGGGAGAGAAGGCACAACAGACACTCAAGAAATAATTCCGTAACACATTTGTTTGCTGTAGTAAAGCTTAAGAAAGTTTTTTGTCATGGGCAAGTACTTTCTGCTTCTGCATATCATTACTCCACTGTCCTCGCTGTGCTGTGGGGTACTGTAGCAAAGCTGGATTGGATCTGAATTCCTTTCTGCTCAGCTTTGTTTAAGCTTATATCCACTTTTCCTGAACTGTCTAGTCTATGTTTTACAAATCCCACACATACAGTGGTGCTCTCTATGTGATTCCAAAATACTGTGGGTAAAAAAATAACCCTTTTTCTCCCATTCTTTGTATTTTTTTTTATTTGAGAAAAATTATTCTGATCTTGAGGAAATTTAAATGGTCATGTTACATTGTGACCTCATATGATGCTTCCCTGTTGGGGCGAGCAAGCTGTGAGTACCATATGTACCCGATTCTGTCACTGTGGAAAATACATGTGAATGTGTGGTAGATTTAGTCAAAGTTAATACCATTCTGCTTGAGGAAAAATAATGGTGTGACTGTGACTAACTGAATAATTGCATGGATAATTGAATTAATTTCTAAGTGTGAATGCTATGACAGTGGCAGCTTGTTAGTTAAGCAAAAATAATTTCCTTATAACAAAGTCTTCTCTGTAAACTTACCCAGATAATCCCATTAACATCCTAGTGTATGGAAGTAGATTTCAATGTGGCTCTCACCATCTTTTTGCTTGATACATCACTAAAATCACATCTAGTATGACAAGATCAGAGCAGTTACTCTAATGCATTGGAGAGATCTGAAGTAACCATAACAGTTCTCCATAACAGATGAAGAACAATTGTCAAGTTATTTTGATTTTTACAGGATACTGCTTGCAACTTAAATACATACTCACTGCTTCTGTTTCTGTATGCCCATGTCTCCTCCATTTCAAAACTTATCCCAGTGTACTCTGTGCAGACTTCTGGATATAAAAACAATTCAAAAAACAAAAGGGTGTCCAGCATGAGGGATTGATTACAAATGACACTCCTGTATCTACTTGATTCCAGAAGAGCTGCTTCTGACAGGCTTCTCTTCTGCATTTGGCAGTTCAACACTTGACGTGGCAGATAATCTATGCAGATACTGATCCAGCAGATTCATCTGTCTTAAATGCTGAAAATATACAGATGTATACCCATAAGTCAATTAACTGGTATTAAAGACTTCAGACTGGAACATTCACTGCAGAGTGTGCTCTGCATTCTTTGGCCAATGCTGTTTAAACATGCATCCCTTCTATTAACTGTATCTACTGCATATTGTGTGAGATCTAGGCAAGATTCTGTATTCTCTTTATTTTACCCCTAGGTATTACAACTTCGTTAGTTCAGCTGGGGATGTGTACCAGCGATGGGACTCATCTTATTTCTTACTATTATTCCACTTAGCATGGAGCTAATTTTCAAAGTATTAGGTTTAAGCTAAAAAAAAAAAAATTACATAATTAAAATGCCATTGTTGCTAATCATATACAATTGATTTGGACTGTTGCATTCGTTTCAATATATAGTAAATCCTGTGGTCATCTTCTCCTCCATCTAAATTGTTTCCTCTCTTATAAAAGGGATGTCAGGTCTTGTTGTCAGTTCAACATTTCATTCTATTTCAGTTATATTTTCTAAAGAAAGATATAGCTTAGAGGCTGATGAAACCTAACACTGACAGACTGCTATCCTTGCCTCTTAACTTGGATTAAAAAGTTCCTGCCAAGGCAAGTTACTGCTTTTTTTTTTTCTGTCATTCACACATTTCAAAAATGTTATGATAATGAGGTTAATAGAGATAATAGTATTTGTACACTTGTGTGTTGCATAATCTTCAAGTTAGTTTTGAAAGCAGAAACTGTGAATACATTCATGTGACTGTCATCTTGCATGTGAAAACCAGTTCAATTCCTCCACCTCAAAGCCAGGTGGAAAGAAAGGACTTGTGCTCTCAGCCAGAAATGATTATACCTAAGTCTTCAATATGCAGTGCTACTTGAAAACATTTTCTTCTTCTTGTGTCTGTCTAGTTCCTCTGTGTTCCCCTGTTACAGAGGGGATGAAAATAACATTATCTTTAGTAGTAAGTGGCCTGAGAAACCCAAAGGCAAGTCTTTGTCCATGGCAAAAAATAAACAGGCAGGTTTTTTACCTAGTGCAAGCTGCAAAGCAATGGTTACAAAATGATCCATGATGCTTTCTAGTTTAGTCTTTTATGCATATGCAGTATTATCTGTGTATATATATATATATATGGGATTTTATCCCTCTTCTAATTTTCACCTGTATGTTCTTTTATGCCATGCTAATTGCTATTTTACATTTCACTTCTGTGACATCTTTGCATTATCTGTCACTTTTTGAGCTTGCAGTTGCTACACATTATTAAGGTAAATGATATCATAACTGACAACTTGATAGATATTTTCCTCACTAGTGACATAGCTCTACTCTTTCATGTTGGTAAAAAAAATAAAATGCAAGTGGACAAGTCTATTCTCTATAATTGTTTATCTTGCACATCCCAGAAGAAGCAAATCCATGCCACTCTTAGAGCAAATAGTAATATATTTAGTTTTTTTCTACTTCTTAACATGCCAAAAAAGTCAGTTAAAAATAATTTATGAACACCATACGTTTACATAGAATTAAGGTTTGCAGGTCTTCTGAACCTCACTGGTTTGTACTTCTCATTTTAAAAACCTCATTTGTTAACACCTGCATGGAAATCAAGGATATGACACTACTTAAAGGAACAGAATTATGGCTGCAAATAAAGGCCATAAAAATGATGCTGTCTGAATAAAATAATTTTAAAGGCGTGTTTGAGGGCTATTGAGTGCATACCCAGCAATGTTGCTCAGAATTCTGATTTCACTATTATGGAAGGTACAAAAAATAATATTTAAATTATAGAGATTTGAGGAGATCTGTAAAGTACTAAGGACAATGGCAAGAACTACAAACAGTCACAAAGCTATTTATGCTGTCTTCAGACAAAGAACAAGGACAATATGTTTGTATTCAAATAGTGCAGCTATACAGAAAAATAATAATGAAAATTAGGTTCATATCCTCCATTTTCTTACTTTAACTGTCAGAACAGGAGTTGAAGAATAAAGTAACTCTGTACTTAATTTTGTTCTCCTGTTCTTTGTGTAAACAAACACATAGTGTGACCCTGTGACTACTCCTAGGGCTGAGCTGAGACAGACACAGGTTGGGCATTTCCACTAAAATCTGAAACCCAGAATCACATTTTATAATTAGGTTTTTTTTTAAAATGCATTTCTCCTGGACGTAATAGGAACACCCACATTGAGCTAATTTTATTGCCATTTTTGAATATAGTTTTCATGGACCTGATCTTACAAAAGTTTTGGAAGTATCTAAATTCATAAGGACTAAGCCCCTTTGAAACCATTCCATTCTGAAGCTGGAAGACAGGGCATAAAATAAAAACTTGCAGGTTGTGCATATTTAAAAGTAGTCTGTTGTCTGCAGCACTAAGAGGAAACAATTGAATGTCTTCTCCTCACAGCTGAGTGGGCTGGATGCTCCTTCGGGGATGTGCTGGTTTGAGCTGAAGTAGAGTTAACTTTCTTCATAGAGGCTAATATGGGGCTATGTTTGGGTTTGGTGCAGAACACAGGGTTGATAATGCAGAGATGTTTTTGTTATTGCTGAGCAGAGCTCACACAGAGTCAAGGCCTTTGCTGCTTTCCATACTGCCACACTGGCAAGGGAGTTGGGGGTGCATGGGAGACTGGGAGGAGACACAGCTGGGACAGGTGACCCAAACTGACCAAAGGGATATTCCATACCATAGGACATCATGCTCAGTATATAAGGTGAGAGGAAGAAGGAGGAAGGGGGGACATCTGGAGTGATGGTGTTTGTCTTCCCAAGGGACCGTTACGCGTGATGGGCCCTGCTCTCCTGGAGATGGCTGAACACCTCCTGTCTTTGGGAAGCAGTGAATTAATTCGTTGTTTTGCTTTGCTTGTGTGTGCAGCTTTTGCTTCCTCTATTAAACTGCCTGTATCTCAACCCATGAGTTTTTGTAGCTTTTACCCTTCTGATTTGCTCCCCCATCCCGCTGGTGGGGGAGTGAGTGAGTGGTTGCATGGTTCTTGGCTGCTGCTGGGGTTAAACCATGACAAGGGAGCACCTCCCTGCTGGGGTCTGTGGGGCACTCCATGGGCACTGGTGTGGATAGTTCAGCTGCTGTGGGGTCTTCATGGGCTGCAGAGAGTAATTGCTCTGGCACAGACTCTGTGAGGCTGTCTGAAGTCCCTGCCTGGGTGCTGCAAGGACCTTCTGCTCCCACCTTGCTGCCCAGGGCAGAGTCCCACACTGCCCCTTAGCCTCTGCCATGGGGTAACGGGTTCAAATTGGAAGAGGGGAAGTTTAGCTTAGATATTAGAAACAAGTTCTTTATTCTAAGAGTGGTGAGACACTGGAACAGGTTGTCCAGGGATGTGGTGGCTGCCCCAACCCTGGCAGTGTTCAAGGCCAGGCTGGATGTGCCTTGTCCAACCTGATCTAGTGAGGAGGTGTCCCTGCCCAGGGCAGGGGGCTGGGACTAGATGATCTGTAAGGTCCATTCCAACCCCTAAAATTCTATGATTCCACGATTTTTTTCATTTATTGATAATCGAAAAGGAATATTCAACTTCTTCAGGGATTAGAATGGATGCACTGGAAAATTATGTCTGGAAAAACAGGAGTTGTCATTGAGAGAGAGAGAAAAAGAGCCTCTCCTCTGGGGACTGCCAGTGCTCTGTGGAAGAGGTGAGGTGCTATGCCTGCTGCTGCTGCCTGGGGAAGATTTTGCCATGATTCAATTTATGAAGGAAATGATTTAATAATGAATTGTGATGCACTAATTTTAATTTTTTCTTATTATATGTTAAAGTGCTGCTATGTGAGGTATTTCTTTAGAGGTTAAGCATCCACTTGGAAGGGAGGAAGGAGTCTGGTTCTTTCATGTTTGCATTGTAAGTGTAAATTCCGGAGCTTAAGCTCCAGTTGCTTTTCAGCCAAAATATTTGTGTCGTGCCACTTAAACATAGATCATCAATTTTTCATACCGCTCTGGAATTTGCAGAGATGTAGTTAAGGACTTTGAGAAGACCTGGAAGTGATTAAATATCTTTAAAAACAAAACCAAAGCAAAGACAGGCGATTGGGTACCTGTGTGGGCTGTCACTGCCACCTTGGGCTGCTCTCAGCTGAGGGCTCTGAGGCACCTCAGGTTTGCTTTTCTTGCAGTTTTTTTTCTTTTCCAGATTTGCCCATTTGAAAACACAGAAGTGGCTGAAGTCCAAGGCCACATTAAGAATTATACACTCATGTTCAGGGCTGGGGTTGGGCTGGCAAATTGTATTCTGTGGCCAAATCCCCACATGAGGCTGAAGCATTTGGTCTGATCAGTGTATGCTTGTTTCTGCTGAGTTTAGGGCATATCGCCTTGTTCTGCACATTTTGAGTCCATACTAGTATTGTCAGCTGCCAGAACTGGGACTGCAAGTGGGGATGTGGTTCAGAGACTTCTGTCTTTCACTTGCAGTTGCTGCTTCCCTGCTGAGATATATGTGACCCCATGAGTCCTCGTGATTTCAGGAAGCTTTGGCTTTGCACTGGAATGGGTTTGGAGCAGTTATAAATTCAGTTGCAGCTCAAGTGATTTCTTTGAAGTCTTGAGAATTGTGTATTGTAGTCTGAAGATTGCAATATAGTCTTAATTATCATAATTTAGAAGCATATTTATTCATAAAATCAAGATAATTTCATTCACTTCAGCATTGTCATGAGACTGCTTAGAGTGTTAGGATCTCTAGTGCCAGTTTGATGCAATACAGTTATGGTTCTATACCTGTGTTCTGAGAAACATCCAGAAGGAAATTATGAGGGAAAGACCTTGAAAAAGGTCTGTTCTGTCTGCATATGGCCCCCTGTAGTAACTGTTTCAGGTGAAGATTGATAAAAAACATTTTGAAACCTCAAAAAAATACTCATAACTGTTGCCTGTCCATTTTCTTTTTCAATGTAGCCCTGATTATGCTTCAGTCTGATCCATCTGAATGTGCACCATTCCTTGGGAGGGAGAAATTTGTATTGATATATTGTGTCCATTATATAAAATGATGCCAAAAATGATATAAAAAAAGAAATGACTGAAAATATTGATGAATAAAGTAAGAAGGAGACAAAAAGTAAATGCATTGTGATCAATATCAGAAAAAGACAAGGATAAATGAATACAAACTCTGACAGATGTACAGGCATAAAGTTCACTGTCCTTAACATCAAAAAGTTTAAGGCAACAGAAAACAAATGCAAACAAGCCAAAAAAAAGCCCCAAGCCCTGAATCTTATTAGATTTTTATCTTGCTGTGGAATTGCTTTGTATAAGCACTGATGAGTAACAAAGCTGATTGTGGCTCTGCACTGCACAATCAGTCCTGAGGTAGTAATACTTTTCTGTGTCTCAGTCTCTCTGCTAGCAAAGTGTTCTGCTGTGAATGACATTGCGAATCCTTCTGATGATCTTTGGAGCTGAACACTGTCTCAGCCATGTGCCATCAGTCATATCTTGTGCAAAAAGGACATTTATTTGAACCTTGTTTGGTTCAGTGAAAACCCCAGTTACTTGTTTTGGTGAGTGCTAATGCTTAGGCTGTCACAGGGGAGGGTTTCAAACCACTGCATTTGAAACTGTGCATCCTGATTAGGACTTGTTTTTTGCATAATGATCTTTCTATTGCAAACAGCCCAAGATGACTATGGGATAAAACCAGATGCAGTATCAGAAGCTGGAGGAACACACACTGACTATATAATTTGGGTCTTACTGGAATAGTTCACCAAAGGTTCTTCAATCCTATCTCTAGCTGTGTGAAAATGTGACCGGGCAGGTACATTGGTCTAAAACTGGAATAATCTCATCGAAGTCTGTGATACTGTTTCAGATTGCTCTGTTAGGGTTGAGATGTGGATTTTTGTGACACTGCTGCACAGAAACTCTCTGAATCCACACAATTCTCCAGATGTTTGTTAGCTGCTCTGAGTGAAATCAAATTCCTTACAGACAGCATTGCAAGGGGAGAGTGTGGGGGCATGGGAAGATTTCACCTTGTTGTATGTTGCTTTGGTTATCTGCATCTGGGGCTGATGCTGGTATGAGATAGTAGTTACAGAAACACAGGAAACCCAGTGAAACTGTTGGCAGTAGCTCTGCCTGACATTGATTTCAAGTGTCCATCACACTATGACTTGCATAGGTTTAGTCTTTCTGCTTCTGGCACAAAAGGTTTAGTATTGAATATGGCCACAGCATTTCTCTGTAGAATAGAACTGATTTCAGAAAAAACAAAGCAACTGCCATAAGTAATTTTTACAAAGAAATATTTCCCCTCCTTTGTTAAATTCAATGGTTATAATTGATTTGATGTGACATTCATTTTCTTTCTTTAAACTCATTTTTTTGACAGTGTCCTTCAGTCAGTGGCAGCAAAGACCACAAGCTACTAGTGCAGAGATGATGACCTGCCTTTTCCCCCAGTCCTTTGTTAGTTCTCAGGGTTTGCAGGTAACTGGGACATCTCTCCACCCAAAAGGCAGTACTTTTGCACTGTGCTGCCATTGCATCATGATGTTAGGGAAGAGGACAACTTTCCTCTTACAGTGCTTTCCCTTCACGTGTACCTGGCTAACTGAAAAACTGGAGACTGCTCAAAGGGCTTCCACTTATAAACTGCTCTGTTAAGCTACCTGAGCAGGGTCTATTTCTGAGCACAGTGCTTAACAAACCATCAAACAAACCCAGCCACAACAGCTTTGTTCCATGGAGAAGGAGAAAAAAAAATCTCAACTACCTCCCTCCTCCTTCACCCCAGTCCTACACTGTAAAATGTTGATGGACTCTAGTAGTGATGAGTTGTAGTCAAAAGGAGGAATGTGAAAGGCAGCTGAGATCCTGCTTTGTAGGGAGTTCTTGTTTAACTTGATGCACCAGCTGAAAGTCTGAAGTAATTGGAGAGCTGATTCACAATGGGATGCCAAGCCCCAGCCTTGGGGGAGGAGATGTATCTGTCAAATACATGGGGCAAAAGGCAGGGCACAAGACCTTTCAGCTATGAAATTCTAATCTGGCACTGCAAGTATGGCTAACCTTCGAGTAGTGGCTACAGATTGTAGCCACTTTTAAATCATTTGCTTAAACTATTAGGATTTCACTTATTCTTACACCAGTGACAATGGGATCTTCACAATCATCTTAACATTTTCATTTTTATTCAGCTTTAATTTTAGCAAAGAACAGTGAAAGGAAGAATTATTGCTAGTGTGAGGTAGGAGAGAGCAGATACATTATTTTGTTAGTGTGGCTCCTATTTGTGGTCGTGCTTAACTAACGAGGACCATACCTAGGAAATTCAGTGACTTGTTCTCTGTGTTCCTCCTCACAATGATCTAAGCACGAGGCCTGTGTGTTTTTACCACTTTGTTATGCAAATGTGCAGTGTAGTATCAGTGGTAAGATTGATGAAAATATGTGCAGCATTTGTTAGGGCAGCTTGCTTGTCATCATCTCCCTCTGTCATCTGCATCTTGTTAAAATGTATGAACACATTAGATGCATTTGAATAATCTTGTCTGATGCGTATCTCCGCGAGGCAATGGCTCCCTAAACTTTGCTCCTGCAGAGTGTCTGTAGGATCTCCCATATGTGAGCCCTACTGTTTGCCCTCTGTGATCCAAGCTTGGATCAAACCCAGAAGGGACTAGGAATGGTGAACTACTGCTACTGTTGGTAGGTTCAAATTGGCATCCTGGATGTAAAGTATTGCTTTGAAAAGGAGGATACTTTTGAAGGGTTGCCAAGCCCTGCTCTAGATTGTGTCCCTTTCAGCAGCAGGTTTTTTTTCCCCTTTGTATTTGGGAACTACTGATATATGAGAGTAGTCAAACCCAAGTGGTCCCCTTTTGCCCCTTCTTGCTAAACCATAGCAGTCCTTTGACCCTAGACAGGTAGTTGCTTTAAACATGAAGAGCATTGAGCTTGTAGATTCTATTCCTGATACAAATAACATACTGCTTTTTTTTTCTAAAGGTAAGTTAGTCTGCACTTTTAGGTGGGTTTTTGCTTCTCTTTTTTAATCTTTGCTATAACAGTAAAGGTTGATGAGCAGTGTTGAAGATGTGCTGATATAAACACAGCCAATTTCCAAATCCCTGCATCAGCCTTGTTAAATTCGTGTTTACATGATTATGTGGTATCATTTCTTCATTTATGTAGCTGCAGGCACTTTCCTGAGCTCCCAAGCGTGATACAAACATTGAAGTAACTCTGCTGTTTCTTGTTATATTTTAATATATAATAAATTTCTGTGGTTTTAAGTGTCACTGTCAAGTTACTGTGCGTGGATCTTGAATGAGTGAAGTTTCAAAGTCAGCAAAACCCTGGAGTTGAGTGGGTTTTTGGTTTCTTTGTAGTTGGGTTTATTTTATTTGTTGTTTGGTGGTTATTTTCATCCATGAGAGACTCTGGACAGCTACAAGTGTGTTTCTAGTTCAGATAAAACTTGCAAATGTAGTACACTTCAGCTGAGGACATGACAGACCTTTCTGCCATTGCACAGGGCTAGTATATGTAGGGCGAGATGTTTAGGACTTTTATTTATTTGCAAAATGAAAATAAATAAATAAAACCTATAATTGATTTGCTCCCTTCCTTCTCTTGTCCTTTAAAGCAGTGGCCTCACAAAATTAGTTAATAAGCAGCCATCAGTGTTCAACTCTGAAAAATACATGTTTTGACACCTTACCATTTATGATGTGATGTCATTTCTGCATTTAAGTAGCTGCTATTTCTTCTGTGTTCTGGCTGATTTGTTCTGTGGAGGTCTTGGCTCCTGTCAGGAAAACCTGAGCGATCTGATGTTTACCCACCAATTGGTTTTGCCATAACCTGCCTGTTCTGCATAAACTAGTAGAGAAGGTTTTCCCAAGGCTGATGAGTTAACAGATTGTCCTAACTGTTTCTCATTTAGTGTTGACCTGCATATGTGCTCAGTCACTGAAATGGCTAAGCTGTGGTTATCACAAAGCTGAATTTTATCCTCTGTTGGCTTGTGTTGAGATATGTCTTCTGGTATGTCTTTTTATGTGTTCTTACCTTTGAACTGCACTCCTTTGTTACATATATTTTTCTAATTAACATGTCATATTTTTTATGTTATAACCTCCTATTTTGGAGCCAGTTCTTGGGGATGTTACAAGCAAAATCAGACCACTTTTCTATTAGTAACTCAAATTTTGTGAGGACAGAGTGTCCTTTGAATATATCATTGAACATGCAATTGAACAGATAGAAAGATTCTGATTATCAGCAATTATTTCTGAGGAGAGAAGCCTCAAGAGTATCCAGAGAGCTCTTACTTGAAATTGGTACATAGAAACTGCTCTGGAGTAGTTGTTCTTGGAAGCCCAGAAAAAAAGTTGTGCTTTAGGTTCCCCACATTTTCAAGTAATCACTGGCTATCACCAGGATGACCTTTTGAAATACCAAAAATAATTATTTCTTTGTAAGACCTGAAATACTGGGAAAATTGAAGTTTATTTCTTGAAAATATGTCCAGGAGCTTTAACCTTTTCTTCAGATTTCATAGGAATGATTTATATAGTTGTATATGTTTATGCTCAAGTCTAGTTTTTCAACCAGGTTGTTAAAATTACAGAAATGTGATTTTAGTCACCTTTGACAGCAGCCCCTAAAGTTACTGTAACAAGATTAGCTTTTTGGGATTTTGGTGCTGTTTTTTTCAATGGAAACATGGTTGCAATCTCCTTTCCAAATTCTGTTTCTTGCTCAAATGCAGATATTATGTGCATAATGAGGGATAAAACTGACAGGATGTGTCTGTCACTGGAGCAATAAATATCAAATGATCAGTTTGAAATGAGTGAACTGTAAAATACATAATTATCATTCAGTGTTTCATACCTTTCACAATAAAAAAAGCATGAAATGAAATTTGTAATAAAATGTGTCCCATCTGCAATATTGTAGGACAAAAGCTGATATGTCACAGGTCAAAATCATTCACATTAGCAATTCATAGAAGTAGTTGTTGATTAGGGACAAAGTGATAAAGCTGGGAAAATGGTGTTTGTTACTTAGTTATGAGACTTTACCAATTAACTAAAAAACCTCTAAATGTGTGGAATATGCAATTTAATTTTTCTTTCAGTGTTTTGTCTTTTGTTTGGCAAACAAGTTTTTCTGCACTGGCTGTAGCCTTGGAAACTTTTGACAGCAGACAGCAGTAATTAAGAAATGATCTGTGTAATTATGAAGGAATAATAACAAGTTAATGAATGGAAGCTTAGCTGGTTTTGAGATTAGACAGACAGAAATGAATGTTGATTGAATTTATAGATGTAAAGTGTGTATGTTATGCAAATACTCATGTCAAGCTCCTGTGAGCAATTAATTATTCCAGTATTATATAATACCTTTTTTTTTTGGAGGAGAAAAGTACTGATTGCATCCAGTCTGTCAGGGTTTCTGAGAATTAGCTGAGATGTGTGTTTTCATTTTTTGAGAAGAAATGTACCTAAGTTGTCAACTTCTAAGCAGTGTGCATACAGAGGAGTTGTGTTGCCTGAGGGCTGCACGTCCTCTCTGGCTAACCATTGATTATTCTACTCTTGTTTGCTTGGTAGCCTGTAACACAATGTGATGTTTTACATCAAGATTCGAGCCAGTGGTTTTCCATCATAATTATATTTTTCCTTCATTTGCTTTAGTCCTGTCAGCAGACTCAGTAACTGCCCATAACTCATGAGCAACATGTGACTTTCATGAAGTTCATGAGACTCCTGTTCCCACAGTGCATGGATCATCTGAAAAGCCCAGAGCTGTGCTGGGAAAGGAGGAGGTGGCTAATATCAGTGCCTGTTGTTGGGAAGAACTGCAAAGTAGGAATCACTGTAGCAGATGTCACTTTGTTGCCATGCAAGTGAGTGAAATATTCCATCCCACAGCAGGGAGGAGGAACCTGCCTTGTCTGTCGCCCACGTGTGACCCAGTTGCAGACCTGCTGTGGTTTTTAATGAGGAGAAGGGTTTACCATGTGGTTTTGTACAATCAGGAAGATTGGTCAGTCTCGACATAGTTTTTATTCACTTTGAGTTCCCCTGTACAATGTGCCACAAGTCTAAAAGCAATTTGGCGTTGCCTGAGTAGGCCAGAAACACAGACAGGAGCTAGAATATTTTGAAGAAGGAAAACCCCAAAAGAAACCTTGGGGTAGTATTTCTGTTGGCATCTGATAAAAGGCTATGCAGAGCCCAGAACAGAGGGAGGGGAAAAGGTAATCCATACGTTCTAGGTTTACTTTCCTCCATTTGGATGTCTCTTTCCTCACTCACTTATATGATCAGGCTAAAATGAGAGGGAGAGTTGTACAGGGAGGTGGCTTGGAGTAGTGCTGGAAAGCTGTCTTGAGTTGTTGGGGGATTTGAGAGTTTGCTGTCATTGCCAGAGAGGCTGAAATCTAAAAGCATCTTGGTGCTGTCTTTGGAGCCATATGGAGACAGAAATGTGTTATTTGTTGGTGCAATGTCTTGGTCCAGCTCTGACTGGAATGGAGCTTAGTGCTTGGTAATTCTGACTCCTAATACAGGCAAATTCTGTCAGGCTTTCACTCTGAGCACCACCTGTACTCAGCATTTATTTAATTACATAAATGTGGATATGAGGAAGGAGTATTTGCTAATGTATGAACTGTAATTTAAAAGTGGGCTGTTGGCAATCTAATTTCTATGTAAATAGACTGATGTGTTTCCAAACATCTAAAAATTAGGACACACTTGAGGATGTTGAGGAGAGAAAGACAAATAAGAGGCCATTTTCAGGTTGAAATGCAAAAGAACAGTGAGAGACTTTTGAGGAAAGAATAAACCATTCAAGTAGGAGGAGTGATAGCTTTAGGTTTAAATCTGTGAAAAATGTCCTGAGAGAAAGAAGATTGCCTTTGAAAAAATCTGCATTGATAGTGAGGAGGAACATAAAAGACAATTAAATTATACATTGTGTTATAAAATCAGAGCTGCTTATGATCAGAAACAGCATCAAAGCTTAAAAAAATATTTATTTCAGGCAGTTCCTAGGTCTAGACTAAGCTGTTAAAAGAAATTAAATGAACTAGAAAAAATTATAGTGTAACTAGAATATGGCTGGAAAATGCAGTAATGTTCTGAAAAGCAGGATGTCAGTGTGCTCAACAATACGGATTCTATTGCCCATGTAATGATGTGTCATCTTCTGTCTTGGAGAGCTGAAACACAGAGGTCTTGAGTGTTAGAGTTTCTGGAACACCCACATTCCTATTGATTCTTTTGGCAGGGAGACAACATTATTTGGTTTGGAGCGTGTAAAAGCTTCAGTCAAGGACCACAAACTAGTAAGAGGCATTGTATAAAAGTGACAAGAAGTTGGGTCCTATCCCAAAAACCTTGTTCTTTAGGAGTAAATAGACAAATGGCCATCATGAATACAGTTCCACTGCAGTGATACCAAAGCAGAAGACACTCCACTGTTACCTTTATCCTACTTGTGTGTTAGTCACTTCATTTCTGCTCTCTGCTGTGACTGTACCATCAATTGGCACCTGCATTGTGCATTGATGGTAATAAAGATTATGTAACTGTGATTTTTATTAATGTATAGGATCATGTCATAAATGCCAGTATTTAAAGGCATGTTCTGAGAGGTGTGGGATAAGGACAAACAGCCTGTTTATATATTTATTTTGAGGTAGATTTCACTTTAAGAGGTACAATTTCAATTGAAGAGGCTTCTAAAAACAAAATATGGAAACACTTGGAAATGGACGTTGTTTTGTGCTTCTCTATAGCACACTTCTGCCTACACTACTGGTAGTTGTTCTTACACTTCACAGTGAATCTGTGGATTTTGCTATGTGACTGCTAGGTTGTCCTAAGAAGAAAGTGACTTGCATGTATCAGATGTGCACCATCTAATGTGTGTACATCTTGCAGTGTTACAGAGGTTCTGGCATGTGGAGGCCACTTGTGGTTTGCCCATGATGGTACAAGACAACCAGAGGATATGTACTGTGAAAATATTTTGTGCTCTCAACCTCCATCCTTCTGTGCATGGTCACATCTCTCCCTTAACCTTTCAGCTTCATGAGCCTTTGCCCACATAAACATGCCTAGAATTTATCAGTATCTTTAAGTTTCTTGTACTCTTC
>NW_008678635.1:30706-62573 GCF_000695815.1 Acanthisitta chloris
CTCCTGGGGCCCATCTCTCTGGATTAAATAAAGGGTAGGTAATTTGAAGCAATACCTGATCTTGGTATGATCTGGTTCTCTCTACTGGAATATCCTTTAGCCTCTGCTGTATTAAAATCTGTAGTTTTGAACAAATAATGAAAAGATGAACATCCACACTTTCTTCTGTTTAAGAAAACCCAAACTACTTAGTCCTTTAAAATCCATGGCATTAGGATTGATTTCATTTCCCAAGATTTCCAAATGTGTAGGCTTATCTGTAGGAGCATGCAGTGAGATTAAATTTGTGATAGCACACAAGAATCTGTGCTATCAAAATAGTCTGGCATGAAATTTTATAAAGATTACAATTTCTTAAGTGGATTTTTTCCTGTTTATTTTAGCCTCATAATCTAATAGTGGTTTTAACTTTGAAGTTTTTGAAATACCATTCTCAGCTGCAGAAGTTCTTGAGACATAATGGCATAAAACTTGAGTTACTTATATCCTTTTTAAAAACTTCAACTTAAGGTACTATTTACAAAGAAAACCAATGAACCTGAATGATGAGGTGCTGAAAAACTATTACCTTTGGAAATCTTTTCAGCAAATGTTAAAATATCTAGTGGTCTGTAGTAGTTGCAATATTCATTTTAGAGATGTGACAATTGAGACCATTCATAGGAAGAAACAGCAGCAATTGGAATTCCCTAATTTTAGTATTTCAGGCAGTAAGAGAGGTATTATACCTGCAAATTTGTTCTTCAGTTAAACAGGGCATCCGGCAGGTCTTTAACTCTCCAGTGAGGTCTATCTTTGTGCTATTAGGGGATTGCTCTGCTTTTCTGCATAACCACAAAGACACACTGTCTTGATAAAGATGTTCCTCAGCATTGCTTGGAATACTTGGATTATTTGCAAGATATTGGTATCCAGTCCATGAAACAGCTATTTCATGGACTGGATAGATAGATCAGATAGTTTCAGGTGACAAAACTCTACAGAGGACACTCCAGTCTTCCTTATTTAAGGAATAAGGACTAGAGTCAGGTTTATTTAAAATACATGCTGTAAAGTCTCATAATGGAAAAATCAATCTGTGCTCTGAACAACTTTCAGTCCAAACAGAAGAGAGAAAGTGTGTGAGAATGGGGGAATTTCATCTAGTGAGCATGAAGTTATTAAATATTGCAGAAAGTTAAATGGAATAATAGAGGAGTTAAATGTTGGGAATCTCAAGCTTTTATGTGTTTTTAAATGTGAATGAGGCTGCTCATAAGAAATTTGCATTGAATTAAAGGTCAGCATTGGAAAACAAGAGAAATTAAATGGATTTTGAGTACAACTAAATACATAGAAAAACACAGCCTTGTGTTGATGTTTTTCTGCCTTTTGATGTGAACAAGAACTTTCACACAATTACTTTCCCCAGAATTCTTACTTGTACAGACTTTCATGTATGAGGATGCAATGAGCTAAGTGCTATTGAAGCTCCCACAGCTGGTTGTGAGACACTCATCATCTAATTCCAGTTTTGCTCCTTAGATACAGTACACATGCAACTTGCTGGTCTTAATATTGAGGCATACAGACTGTGGTAGTTCAGAATTCAGGTTTGCACTCTTTGTACTCTATTTGTTATGACACCTATCAGTAGCTAAATTCATAAGGATATCTTGATGGTGATGAAATCTATTTTATATTAATACAAAAGTGTGTAAGCTTAAAGGCATTTTAAGGCACAGAGACTACAACCATATGGCCCATTACCTAAGAGGTGCCAGTGGGGCTCAATTTCTACTTCTTCTTTAGTTTCTTTTTGCTCAAAATGCATTTATCCATGTCCTTATTTTCTCTGCCTTCCAGAGGAAGTCTTAAATTCTTTATCAAACTCCCTGTCCTCATTTCTTTAGTGACCTAAGCCCCCAGATCTGCTTATCTTCTGAACATTTTTGTTCTTAGCTGCTACTTTATGAGATTTTTAGATTTTGCTGCTATCTTTGATTTCTATCCCTGGCCCTTTCTGGAGCAGGCAATGCAGGAAATCCACGTTTCCATCTCAAGCATATCTTGAAGGAATTAAGATAAATAAAGCTAAATGTGCACAGTAGAGTCATGTATATGAATTATGTGAAGAGGACTTGCTTAATAAAACCACAATCTTTGAAATATTTCAGCTATCAGAAGCTAGAGCTACTGGAGACTCCAGCAAATTTCTGTTAAGTATATGGGTTTTCAAAACTCATTTCCAAAATTCAAGTTTGTTTGTCTAAGACTCAATGTGGTACAAGACACATTTGTGAGTCAAAAATCGTCTTCTGACCTTTGAAGTTTCTCCTTCTTGATCCAAAGCTCAGGTCTGTTAAAGCTATCCAGAGAACAGCTCACAGGATTTTAACAATGGGCAAATTCTGGTTTAAGTAGCCATTTTCTTTGAAATACCTGAAAAATGAGCTAGAAGTCTGGCTGCTGCTGACCAATGAGCCTTACTGTGGTATTTACCCAGCAAGGTATCACGCCAAAGGAATGGACTTCCAAATCACTGGTGTCTTCATCTGGGGAGGAGGTTTCTTCAGCTGTGATGATTGTGTGTTGCAACTGTCAGTGTGTAATCTGCATCACTTGGATTTTTGTTACGCCTCCTAATAGGGCACTAGAAGCATTTCTCTTTCTTTGCTGTACAAGGTAGGGACTTGGGGCTTGTAGTGCAAACTGCATGAGGCAATGAAGTTCAGTCTCTTATATTCCACAGAAGTTAATGGGATCTCCTGCATATGTTTAATAGGCTTCTTTAGCATCCTCAGTTCAGCTGTTTTTTCAGGGAAGGCCTTTGACACTTAGGATTCCTACAGGCTGTGCTGCAGATCATTGAAGTTAGCAGACAAAAGACTTAGAGCTGAAGTTAGTGGTAAGAAAGCCTAAATTTTCTGCCAGTTTCAGTGGACTTGACAACCTCCTTAAGCTAGAGAGGAGAGAACATGTCAGCACAATTAAATGGTAAATAGATCCATTATGCTGTTCTGGAAAAAAAAAGTTTAAAACCCATTGACATTCATAAAGCATTTCTTAACACTTATAATTTGCTGCCTCTGGTTTTAGCTCCCTGAAGTTTAGAAATCAACAGTTATCAACTAGACGGTATTGAATGTGCCCTAGTGTCAGGAGTTAGCTTCTAATACTTCCTTTTTTCTTCCATAATTCTTGTAGAATGTGTTATTTCTGGTTCAATGACATTTTCGAAGTGATTTGAGTCAGAAACCATCTGAATTTTGCAAATACCATTGTGCTGTATCCCTCATACACGTGCTCCTTCCACCCACCCCCTCTCCTCAAACAAGTATCTATCCTGGGTTATAGCAAAGATGGTTTTCCTGATAAGATGATGTCCTCATACATTTTGTCTATATTGCAGTGCTGTTATAATAATGCTTCTTCACTGACAAATTGCAGCTCTGCTGTTCACAGGCATCGAGACTTGGAAGATTTAATGTACAGAGTGTGATTTCCTTCAGAAAGCTCTGTGCCTGTCTTGTAGGCTGGTAAGGCAGGCAGGTGCCTTTCAGTGGTGTAGGCATTACAGACACAGAATTGTGCACCTCTAGCTACACTCATAGTAAAGGCTTCATTGGTACATTGCTAAAGAGAAAGGCATGAAGGGTGGTTGATGTTTTCTACTCCTACTGCTGATGTATCAATGTCTTGTCAGTGATTTTGTTCTGGTTTTGCTGCAGAGCTTCCCATGGGCTATTTGAAGCAGGTATGAAGTACTCAGCTGCAGCCCTAGTTTGGGGAGAGCGTGGTGTGAGGAGTTGGTTGCTTTTCTTACTGTGTATCAGCTGCCAAACAGCAGGGTGGGTTTTGGGCATGCCATGTGGAGGGGTAAAACTCAGGGCACTGTGCTGAGGATGGAGAAAATGCACCAAAGTAGAACGTAGGAGTTCACCATATTTTGATGGGTTCTAAACATCATCTGGCCTTTCTCTGTATTTGTTCTACTTAATTTTGGGGCTTGTCCTTAAACTGACTTTCAAGACAACATTCCTGGGGGCTTGAGATTTCCTGCAGACTCTACAGAATGAGTTTGTTTTGGTGTTTTTTTTCCATTTTCTACTTTGTTGTTTTGCATGCCAAGTGCATTTGCAGATGGAACACAGAGTGGCAGTTTTCTAGCACGATGGTTTAATTACATCCAAAGGCTTGTAATCACGAGCTTTGGTGGGACAGACTAGGAAAATGCAGTGTAAATGGTGCATACAAATTTTAATGAATTGACCTCGAACTGTAATAAAGGAAGAAGATTAATTGCCTTAGCCTAGATGCTATAAATTATTTATATTATGGTTTTATATGGATGACTAATAAATTATAGGAAGGGAGGCAAGTTTAAAAAAAGAACACCACCCCACAACATAGGGATATTTCATCTGTGCATCTTAGCTAAATATGTATTTGAATTCATGAAGGCATTGTGCTGATTTCAGCTTCTCCCCACCCAGCTAGACAAATGCAAGGAAAAGGTAAGGTAAACAATAAATTGGGAATTCCTAATTATGTTGCTGTCGCTCATCTGATTTTTGTTATAGCTCATTGGACACTGAAAAAATCACAAGGCTAATAGAATTGCAGTCACTGTATCCTGAGACTGTTTCTTAAGCAAAGATGCTATCAAAACTCTTCTGAAGAATCCATAGGAGGAAAGTTTTGGTATTCTGTTTGTTGGGTTTTGGCTTTTGGTTTGGTGGTTGGTTTTGTTTGTGGCTTGTTTGTTTTTTTTGGTGAGAGCTCAGACAATAAACAGAATCAGGAGGAGTGAAGAACATTTGGTACTTTTAGTTGCAGAAGGAGTTCCCTGTTCATGTAAATTTCTATTTACTATTTCCTTATTGTTAAATTGTTTCTTGTCTTGAGTCAAGAGATCACCTTTTGTTTTGTACAGCATGTGTCAATCAAAGCCTTTGAGTCATATCAGAGTACAAGGGGAGCACATTTATATGTCTGGATGTTCAGGCAATTCACGTATTCAAATAACAAATTCAGAATACTTCAACTGCCCTGCAAGCTAGAATCCCAAATTCTATACAGAACTCTGAAATTGCATCCATCACTTCTCATACTTCAACATCAACAAGACTTTTGGCCTTCATCTATTACATAAACTCACCAATCTCTCCTCAGGCTGTACAGTCATTACACAATGAAGAGATTTGAGATCCCTATTTTCCATTTCACCTTTCCCTGACACTTCCCCAGTTTAATCCTCCCATTGCTTAGCTATTGCAAAAATTGGCAACGCAAACCACTGTGAAGATAAGTTTGCTTTCTTCTGAAAGAAGATATATTGCAACATATAAACGAACTCAAAGATCCTCTATTAGTGCTAGAATATAAAATAATCCAGTTTTAAGAGGAACTCAGATAATTCTTCCTGAGTCTACAGTTTCTTAATGATTAAACAATGAAGCAAGAAAGAAAGAGAATGCACTTCAGTTTGCTGTAAATATGTTTGTTTGGTTTTTCCCAAATAGAGAGTGGACAAAACAACTTGTTCATTGCCCAGTTCTTTGCCCGTGGCCAGAGCATTCTGTTGTCTTGGTGGGTTTTGCTATTTTTGTCACAAAAGAGTAACTATGTGGGAGAAACTTGAATCTCACTGATGTGTGTGGGGGGGGTGGTTTCCAGAAGACAAGGCAGGAATGACTCTAGGGCTCTGTGTGGATTTTGTTTGCATAATATTTTTTTTTTTGCTTTAAATAATCCCATCTGGTGAACTCACTGTCTTTGAGGTGATTTCTGTTAACTCACCAGATGTTTTCCTCAGCATCTGGTATACACACCTAAAAATAATAGGTACAAAAATTACCTCACATCTGAGTTTGGTGAAGCTGTCATAGATATTCCTTAGTGCAGTGTTCCCTGATGCCTGGGGGAGTACATTCTCCAAGCTGCAGTTTGTTTAGGCTATCACCATTGTATTACTTATGTAGGAGTTTCAAAGACAGAACATTGGGATTGTGGCTGCAGGAAGAAAATGGTATTTTTGTGCATAGCAAAGCCTCTCCATTTTCCCCTTCCTTGTTATTTTGTGTCTTCATACTTTCCAATAAGTAGGAGATGGATGATGGGAAAGATGCACATGGAAAGGGTTTGAGAATAAGACAATCTGATGATAAGTGGATTATCTTCTCCTGAGAAGTGTTTTTTTGATCTTCCTATGTACTTCAAGACCAGATATCCTAATGCTCAACAGCTGGATTTGAGGAACAGAGTCTATCAGGAAAATGTTAGACCCCATTTAAGCATAACCAATGCTGGTTTATTTGAGAAGAAGTGGAAACTTTGATGGAAGTGATTAAAATATAGAACTTTATTTATTGTCTACAATGCACAGAACACTAAAGTAATTTTAGATATTTTTCAAAAGTGTAAAAAAAGAAGTTGCCCAAGAGTCAAGTGTTCTTACCTGCCGTTCTGCTTGCTTTAGTGTCGTGTTGAGATATGTTTCTCTGGATGTCTTTTCTCTTGCATCAGAGCTTTGCAACTGAAAGCAATTCTTTCTGAAGTGTCTGATCCTAATTATGTCAGACAGTTGAGAACGCATTAAAAATATTTTGAAAATTGACTTTTTATTTTTGTGTCTTAATTAAAAGGATGTCTGTAAGTGTTTTCTCATCGATGAATTGTGGCACAATATGCATGTCTTTTTGCTTTGATATTTGAATGTTTATGAAGGACTTGGGGATTTTGTTAGTGGCTTTTGATTAATAACATTAATATTGTACATATGTTAATTAATTTCTCTTTAAGGATAAAATGAGCTAAATGGATATAAACCACAAATTAATTAGTCATATTTTTTTCTTTTCTAGTGAACAAACACAAACCCTGGATTGAGACATCATACCATGGAATCATAACTGAAAACAATGACACTGTAATTTTGGATCCTCCCCTTGTTGCTCTGGACAAAGATGCACCTGTTCCCTTTGCAGGTAGGAATGTACATGAGCAGCAGCATTTGAGCTTATGGATTGCATTATCAATTTATTAGCTTTTGTAAGGTAGGAATTTGCAGTGCAGAGAGAATGTGATTTGAAGGACTTGTGTAGAGGCTGTGTCTGAGTAGTCAATAGTTCACCACTGGCCACAGACCTTGAAATGAGGTGTCCTTTAAAATGAATGTGGCTGCTAATTTGTCGTGAAGCAAAAGTGATTATAAACAGCATAATACAGCAGCCTCCCACTATCAACAGATTTTTAAATGAAAACACAATAATTACATAATTAAATTTGAATTTGCTTTTATGGAAATGAATCATTACAATTGCCTAAAGTAATAATACATAGTTAATTTTGCTCAGCAATAACAGCCTCTGCTTTCTCTCTTCCTATTCCTCTTCCTGGCTATGGACACACTGTGTGACAAATATTTAAAGTTGCTTCAATCATATGTTACTGTGTGAGTACTTTATAACTGTCAAGTCTGGGACAGAAAATTTAATGGAGGTTTTGAAGGTTTTTGCTCAGGTGTCTGTATGATAGATGTATCTCATAGACAAGTTTTCATTTATATTAAGTCTATTTTTCCTGTCACTTATTCTGTCATATTATGAGCTCCTGAAGCAGAATATAGTACTTTTGCATGTCAAGCAAGTTTTCTCTTAAATTCCCTGTTTCATTAAAAATACCTTTTGAAGAAAAGGGAGGAAAGTGAAGCTTGATAGCTGTTCTGAAGATCCTAAAAAATGCAGTTCTTGAAAGGATGTTATTGCTTAAGAGTGTTCATCTTTTATATGGAAAGATGAGTATCCTTGTTCTAGTGGAACAGAGTCATGTTCAGTAAGCAGCAAGTCCAAGTGCTTGGCCTAGACAACATTTTGCAGCATCATGATAGAATTGTTGTTAACCTTTTTCCCAAAAGCATATATTGGCATGAAGTCATGCTCTGCTAAACAGGGATTCATGAATGCTTTTTATGTATTGAACTCCAGTTCATATCAAGATTTTTTTTCGCTTATGGTGCCCTGTGGTTCTTGGTTGCACAGAACACTTTTCTTCCTCAACCATACATGCACTGGGGATGTTCAATAGAGGGAACTCAACTAAAATTAGTCAGAAATAAAAGCTTCAAATAGTATATCTGTATGGGTACAGCAACCTTGGTATGAAATAATTCTGTCTGCTCTAAGTTCCTCAGGCGCCGAGTTACATTCTAATGGAGGCATAATCAATGTCCATTCAGAGAGCAATACAAAGCCTCTAACTGGGAGGTACTTATTGCAATCAAAACACATGCACTTCATACAAAAGTGTGCAGGGTAAGATATAACTGCCTTAGTTACTAGTTTTTGAAGCAAAGGAAAAAGTAATTGTTTCCAAGTTATTTTGAATGCATCCATCAAGAAAGAACTGTATGTTAAACCAAACAAAAAGTGTGGAATGAGGCTTTGAATGATAAGCAGTTAAAGTTTACTGTAAGAACACTTTTGTCTTATACTGGTAACTTGCGCAGACATATGCAATTCATTCTTCCAAAGGTTTGTGTTGAATAGTAATGTAAACTCAGATGAAATCCTTGCTAAACTAAACCGATCTGTGAAATCTTCAGATATTCTTATTTAGCAATGAAGATCAATTCCTGGTGAAAAGATGCCCTTTTCATTTTTGAGGGATTTTTTTCTTCCTATATATGTTCCATCTTATATTTGCTTCTTTCACTCGCATTCACTTAGGATCCTTACAGGAATGTTAATCACATGCTGTTTACATTGACACTTTGCAAACTCTTTGACTGGGAATTTGGTAGCCTAATTTTTTTCTTCAAGGTTTTGCATTAAGAGAATCAACACATTTTTCATAGTGATTTACTTCTCATGTAAAAAATTATCCTGTGAAACTGTGAACTTAGAGACAGACTGACTTCGTGATAAAAGTTAAATTAGTAGTTTTAATTTAGCTTCTTTGTTTATTGATTTGAATTATTTATATTTTAAGAAGTATCTAGGAGGGGAAGATAGTTTCTGGGTATTCCTTCATACTAGTAGTTCATTTCCAGATATTATTGTACATTTGTGCTCATGATCTACAATCCAGGAATAATGTTATAGTACTGATTGAACCCTTAATTCCCTTGAAGGGCCTGTGTTCCCTACATGTCTGGAAAAACCTCTATGCAGTTTTTTAAAAGACTGTTGCCTTTTTAAATTGTTGGAGGAACTTGATATTTCTACTTTAATTTCTGTTTTAATTTCATGTCCTTTTATTTGGTTTGCCATTAATTTTGTTATAGGGTTTTATAGCAAATTCATGTATGTAGTAGGAAAAAACTGAAATAGATACAGCTGCAACATTCACAGTGTTCAGTACCTGTACATTTAGTGGTGTGGTAATGTGAGGAATCTCTCTTTAAGAAGTATTAAAATGCACTCAAAGAAGGACTATTACATTAATTAGACTTACACCAACCTGCAGGTCAGCCAAACAACAGTCAGCTAACACCTCCTTGTAGTGAGGCTGGTAATCACTTCAAGGATTTGACTTTCAGGCTTGGGTATAGTTCAGCTAAAAGCAGCTAAAGATCTACTGAGTCATTTTGACAGTATTTGGTTTCTGTGATAGCAAGAGCCCTCCCAAAATGCTCTGAGATTTTGGAAGGCTTTTGGAAAGGACATCCATTTGCATTTCAGTAACAGCAACTACATTTCATCAGCAATGTCCTGCAAAAGTAGATCTGAAAGGAGCTTCAGGATGCCTCCAGTCCATCCTCCTGCCCAAGGCAGGACCCTTTATACCTGTGTCGTTCCTGATAAATAGTTTTCTGTCCTGATCTCAAAGATCAGTAGTGGCAGAGATGCAACAGCTTCCCTAGGTGATCTATTCCACACTCCACCTTGCTCACTGGTTTTTGTGATGCTTACTCTGAGCTTTCTGTACTGCAATTTTAGTCCATTAGTTTTAGTCCCATCCACAATGGCTAGACAGAGCAGATTATTCTCACTGTTTGGTTTTATTTTTTTGGAGAAACTGCCTTTTTTGTTACTGCCTAAAAGCACTGTAAACATCTTGAACAGCACAGGGGTGGAAAGGGTTTCTACTCTCCATCTTATTACTGGTACAGACCTGCAGCAGAGAAATAGGAGGTAACTGAGAACAATGAGATGATGAATGCCCTTTCTCCCCTTGACAGTGAAGAGCCTAACCCATCACTGTGTCACCATTATCAGGCTCATGCACTTGCATGTGAGTGTAATGTGTCACAGCAAGGTTAAGATGGATAATTTTACCGTAGTGAGTCGGGTCCATTATGTTTTAAGCTACTTTTATACTCTCAAAATATTTAAGGATAGCTTTTTTTATTGAAGTCAGATGTGTGTCTTCCTGGCTCCACAAACAATCTCAGAAGCAGTTGCAGATCAGACTTCCTTGGCAGTTGGAGTCCCAGTGTCTGACTATATTTTGACTGTGCTAAAACCACTGTAAAGAATAAGGAGACAATAAAACCAGCCAAGAAGGATGCATGAATATTCACTAAACTACAAGCTGCAACTACAAACTCTCCCAAATTGTATTGTTTTAGCAGTTCAGAGTAGTGTGTATTTTCAGCTGCACCACAGCAAATCCAGTAGTTGTCAGTCCACTGACACCCAGGGGCTGAACACGAAATCCCATTTCTCTGCTTCAAACTGTGGAGCTGTCTGCTCTTCTTGTTTGTTTGCATTGCTAAGCAGTGGCATTAAGAACAGAAAAAATCTTTTTGGTACAACATTAAAATATAGAAAACATTTTAAAATTACCGCTCTCAATATTATTGTTTTTACCTCTGTCAGTCAGACTTAAAACATGCTGTCAGTTTATGATGTCCAGAATTCATTGGTGTTAAATATTTCTCTATGAAAATGATGCATGATGAAAAAAATCTGAACTGCAAGTGAAGCCATGGAGTATTGCAGTTGTTTCTAACAATTTTAAAATGATTTTTGGCTTCTATTTTTAAAGTTTACATTTATTAACAGAGCTTAATGAGTTGAGACTGTAACCATCAAAGGCAAAAAAAGAATCTCTTTGTGGTAATCCTAACCTAAGGAAAAAGAGAAGATTGGCACTATCAAGTCTGGAAGTGCTGGTTTTGACCTAAGGGATGCTTCTTGTCAGCCGGTAAAGTCAGAGTGATACATGCTCAGGTTTCAGATTTACAGTGCACCAAAAACCCCAAGAAATCACTCTGACAGTGACCTCTGTTGGTTAGTCCCTGCAGCTCAGTGATGAGGCGTTTGAGGGGTTTGGTTATTTTTTGGTTTTGACGTTTTTGCCAGCTAAGTTTGGTTGACTTTCTTAGTCACCTTTACAGTAGTGAAACAATAGTAGGCAACATCAATGTCTCCAAAGAAGACTAAAGGTTCAAGAATTCAGGCTGTGCTAATGGAGCTTTAATAGCTGCTGAGTGGTCTGTCAGTGCAGGAGGAAGTGAAGAAAATTACTTAAGTGCAAGGAGAGTGAAAATAAGTTGCTTCTGGCAGATAAAGCCAACAATGAATGGGAACTTTGAGATAAACTTTATTACACCTAAATATGCTAAATTACTTGACCCTAGAAAGGAGCAAGGAAAATAACCAGCTAATTCCACTCTGATGATATTCACTTAGACTTCAAGACTACACATGGAAAATATTAATTTGAAATAAATTGGAATTGTTTTGAACAGTTTTCTTTATAAATATGGCTTGATCTTGGGAAAAATAGGGAAGGATATTACTGTGAATATGCACACCTACACACTAGACCAGGCACAGAACCTGTGATTTTTAAATTCTCAAGTATCCTAAATAACCATTTAAGTAAAAAAATGGTTTATTAAAACAGATTATAACTGAAGTTGCAGGAAAACAGTGTGAGTTGTCCAACTTCTGGTCTGTTCAGAGCACTAGAGACAAACCTAAGTGGGAAGTACTGGCATTGCTAAGCCTGTAGGTTTAAAAATTGGTAGCTGCTGTTATGATCTGACTATGGATGTAGATTTTGTAGACACCTTCTTTGAAACTAATGAAGCCTTTCTGTATGATTACCATTGCTTTTAACTGAAAACCCCACTGTGAACAATGTGCTTGAATCTGCACTTGAAATGAGAAGTAATTTATGCCAGTGAACCATGTCCATTACTTTTTTATTTTCAACAAAACATTTTTAAACTGCAAAAAGTAACATATTTTGTGGGGATACTACTTTAACAATTCTTTTTCTATAATGGAATGTTTGGGAGTGAATTAAGGCTATAATTTGTTTTGGAGATGATGAGGAATAGTTCTCTTACTGTAGTCTGAGTGATACATTGAGAGCTGCCTGGGGTTTGAACAGGCTCATATATTAGAGTAAGTGCTCACCAAGTAAAGGTGAGCAGGTGAAAAATGTAAAACTGCCATAATTAGACCTCATCATTATGCTTGCAGTGGATATCATAAGTTTTTACAATTTCAGGTAGGAATAAGCATTTTCAAACATTTATTGCTATAAATTAAATTATTTGAAAAATTATGCTGGCAAGGATAAGTCCAAGGCACAAAGATGGACAGTGAAGAGGCTGAAACAAATAATGATACACTTGTTGGTTTTTTATTTTCTTTTGGTACATAGTTTGATTTTTTCATTATTTGATATTGAATAAGTAGTAAACTTGACCTGGTCATTTTTCCTTTCAAAGATATATCAACCTGAGAATTCAGAATCTGTGCCCATCTTTACTTCCAGTAGTACAATAGCATAAATGACTCAGAGCGAGGGCTGAAAGAAGCAGTGCAAGGACTCAAGGGGAGGAATAAGCAACTCCTCTGAGTCAAACAGTGCAAATTCCATGCTAATATTTTTCTTCATACTTTAATTCCTTCTGTTGTCTGTCCATTTATTCAATGACATCTCCTTTACAGGAATATTTCCTTCTGTGTGTGTGTTCCTGTGTTGCCATATTCTCAGGTGAATGACATATATTAGAAAAGATTACCTGTAAAGGCATGAGGCATTATTTGTGCAGACTTAGAAAAATAATTAATAATACCATGAAGTGTTAGTAACATTACAAGTGGACTTGGAATTTTCACCATTTAAAAGTTTACTGCGATGAAATTGGCACTACAGAATTTCAGTTTGCTCTAAAAATGAAATGAAAAGGCTTTAAAAAGTATTCCTCAGAATGGAAGTTCTTGAGGCAGCAGGGACACATCACTTGTTATAATGGCTTATAAATATTGAAAACACTTTATAAGAAAAGCTCAAATATGTAATTATCTTTAAATTTAAAGTTTCTTGTGCTTATTGGTCAACAGTTCTCTTTTGGAAAGAATATTTAAGAAACCCCACTTTGCTTTAAACCTGCTACTCTCCATTCTCAGCTGAGAAAAAGTTGTTTTTCTGGCCTAGAACAAACATTCTCAATACCCTGAAAGTGCTGTTGATCCCTTTGCTTGCTAGAGCAGTCTAAAAAAATGCATGTGATGCTACTTTTATGAAGTGAAAGGGGGAAGGAGAACACAAAGAATTCAAACTCGGGAAAGGTGGTTTAGGTCATCGATTTTTCTACTCAATTCTCCTGCTTCTGTGTGTGTGAAATGGATCAAACCAATTTGTTCTCCTGGCCTATGGTTTCCTCCACTGTCCTTTTTGCTGTGTGTTTAGACGATAAAAAAATTTCTCCCAAGTGCTTTTATCTCAATGGCCATGGAACACTGAACAGTCTCCAAGTGCAACACCAAGCGCAAGTAGGATTTGTTCTCAGTTGTCACTGTTTTCTGTTCCATAATCTTTTATGGTAGATGCATGTAGTATGTAGCAGTAGATGTAGATGTAACAGTTGGATTACTGTGGATGTTGAATCTTAGTTAACAATCCTGCTAGAGATACTCATCAATATGGTTACACAGCTCTGTCTCTGTCACACCAGCTCCCAGCTACTAAGGCATTGCAGACATGAAGATAGGTATTGACAAATAGTGGATGGAGAAAAGAGAAGAGAAATATATTCTTACAAGAAGGTTGAAGACTGTTGAGACCAGATGTGTTGTGTAGAAATGTTTAAGATGGTTAGATCTCAAAAGATTATTTCTTGAGTGTTTAGTCCTAGGGTTCTGATTTGTGAGGAGGAAATGAAAGGCGTCCTGTTTTTCACCAAAAATGTGGAATAAGCTAGATATGCTTATTCTCAAATAGATCTGTATTTGCTCTTGGCCACTATAGATTCAATGTCAAGAAATAAAATACCTAGTTATTTATCATGAAAACAACACATAATGTAAAGAACCAAGGGTTTTCTAAATCATGTTACATGCACAGAGAAATGTCACAGGGGCATTGTGAATGGTACTAAGAAAAATTAGTTATGAATAAAAATTCTTAGTCCCAATGGTTTAAGTTTATATGACTCCTGAGCCATAAATGCTTTTGACATGTCTTGAGCACATATGAAAATCAGAAGAAAGTGCATTGAAGACAGTTGACAGCAGACTGACTCTTACAGTTCACTCTTATGGCACAACAAGCAGATTGTATTGAGTGAACACCTTGGCAGTGGTTCATACCCAGATTGCATTATCTTGTAGAGCAGCTCTGTATTGACTGTAATCACACAGCAGTCATGAAAGGCCACGTGTCTCTTGTCAACCTTGACAGCATATATCAAATAAGTACTCTTTTAGTTGTCATTATTCCAGTGTTTCCTTAGCGAGGGTGTTGAAAAGGAGTTAACACTAATATCAGACCTCTCAGTAATTTGAAAAATGGCAGCTTGATCTATGCAATTAGTACAGTTAAACATGCTAAAATGTTTAAATTGCAGTCTTTAAATAAATAGCTGACTACCACTTTAAGAAGCTGTGGTATCTGGACTTGATTCATTTGGGGACTTTGCTATCAGTGGGACTTAATTTTCTGATTAAATATGGTTGTGAGCAAATTTTTGGAGGAGAGGTTGTGAAAGAGACTGATAGGGATTAAGACTTGTCATGCTGTTGGACATCTGTCTTTGTTTCAGGTTCATTGCAATATATTAATTTACTGTTAATTTTAAACAGCCTTTTAAGAGAAAGATTTTATTACCAGATATAATGGACTTTTTATTGCACATAATGTCCCTTCTGGCCCTTTTATATTCTATTGATCTTGTTGTGGTTTAACCTGGCAGGCAACAAAACACCACAGAGCTGCTCCTTCACTCCCCCATCCAATCCAGTGGGACTGGGGAGAGAATCAGGGGGGAAAAAGTAGAATTTATGAGTTCAGATAAAGACAGTTTAATGGAACAGAAAAGGGAAAGTATTAATATAATAATAGAATTAGAGTATGCAAGAGATGCACAGTGCAGTTGCTGACCACTGTGAGTTCATGAGCAGCAGCCCTTGGCCATCTTTCCTCCCCCAGTTCATTCCCTGAGCCTGACATCAGAAAGTATGGAATATCCCTTTGGCCAGTTTGGCCCAGCTGTCCTGGCTGTGTCTTCTCCCAGCTTCTCTACATGCATAGTGATGTACTGCTCAGAAGAAAGATTAAGGTATTCTTTTGTTCTCGGTCCCATGGTAAATGGTACAAACCTTTCTTTTCAAAGATATCATACTGCAGTGACACTCAAAAGTTATCTAAGAGTCCCTTGGCCTGGATTAAAAATGTTAAAAACTAGTTCTTCCCAAGTGATTACGTTTTATTTTCTTGATGGACTGTGACTCCAGTTGTTGGTGTGCAATTAGCACGGTGATCTAAGTCCTGCACAACGGACTTATATTACCTTTGAAAATGTGAATTGAATTTTAAAATTTCTGATTTTTAACTTGATTTTTAAAAATCATAGTGTGCTATAATTTACTTGCCTTTTGTATTGGTTTAAACAAAACAGGGAAATAGTTTGGATTAACAAATGAGAGCAATTACTTACCTAGTACAGTAATTCGTTTCCAAAAGAAAGCTGTATTTAAATTTAACTCAATTTTAAAAATATTTAATTAAATTTAAGTCAAGCATTTAAAATTAACTTATTCCTGTTGGATGACAAAGAAATTTAAGTAATTTATTCTGCAGCAGTGGATACAATAGCCACAACACATCAGGCCTAGCATGTTTTCCTGTTTTGAGTCAGGTGTGGCCCATTTTAACCAGCTGCTCAAAACATTTTTGAAAGGCCCACTGGTACTTGATTGATTTATTAGTACTTGTGACAGATTTAATGGATATTTCTGACATGTCTTCAGCTCCTCACTGATGCTTGCCTTGGAGAGCTTCCAGGTGTGCTAATGAAAAAAGTCATGAATGGAGGCAGGAACAGCTAATGTCAGATTTGATATGGAATCCAGAGTACAGAAATTAAATGCAGTATAACACTATAATTAATAGGCATGCTAGAGTTGAAAGGGTGACAGGAATTTAACATCAGCTTCTAGATGCTTTTGGACTAGAACTTGTTATGTAGGATAGCAAAGCTTCTCCATCCCACCTGGCAACTTCCGTGGAGCCGAGAGCTGTGTTTCTGTAATGGCCACTTCTCCAGTGCTTGACTTCTGCAGCATTTCACTGAAAATATACATAGGCCAAAGGGTGAAATTATGCAGCTCTGTTGACTTAAATGGATGTTTGCCCATTTATGCTAGCTCAGCGCTGTCCTTATTTGTGGAAACTGGCAGTTGTATGGGAAGTGCCCTCTAGGAACAGCATCGTGAAAGGCAATGGAAATCATGTGGAATCAAAGAGAAATCATGTACAATGAAAAGCCCCATATGCTTTGTATAAAATTTTTGATTAAAAAGTCTCTCCTTGAATTGAATATGACCCAGCTGTTGCCATCTGTCAGCTTTTCAATGCCCTTTGCAGAAAACAACATTGTTGATCTTGGTCCAGTGTCTCTCAGGGTGTGCTGCTATAGGATGTGCCACATATGGCAGATTATCAGTGTCACTGGAGAAGCCAAAGGCTGCTGGGTATGGGACTGAGCACACAGCTGATGTACTGAAAACAAAATAGTCTTATGCTTTAATCTACAAGATTTAAGTAGAAGGCACTGCCCACTGTTTAGTGGAAAGTGCTTTTATGCTGCATGTGAAAGCCCAGCAGAAAAATTACAGCTTTCTCTGAGAGTCCCCATGTAACCTGTTTGCTTGCTGTGGCTTTACGTACAGGTAAATTTCACTGGGTTAGAACTTTTCTTCCAATGACTGTCAATGGCTGTGGCTTTGTTGAGCAGAATTAGATATAGAAATAACCCCCTTGTGCTGTTTTATTTATAAGTTTTTATTTCAATATCAGGAAGACTGTGTGGAGACATCATAGCAACTTTTCAGTATCTGTAGGGCCTACAAGGAGCCGGAGAGAGACTCTTTGTTAGGAACTGCAGTGATAGGACAAGGGGTAATGGGTTCAAACTGAAGGAGGGGAAGTTGAAGTTAGATATTAGAAAAAAGTTTTTTTTCCTATAAGGGTGGTGAGACACTGGCACAGGCTGCCTAGGGAAGTAGTGGATGCCCAAACCCTGTTGGTGTTCAAAGCCAGGCAGGATGAAGCCTTGAGCAACCTGGGCTGGTGGGGCATGGCAGGGGTGACTGGGACTAAATGATCTGTAAGGCCCATTCCAAACCCTAGAATTTTGTGGTTTTGTGTTATCTTCATAGAAGATAGGGAGTAAATTGCTCAGGGATGAACACTTCCTTGTGTCTGTCCCAGTGCTGTAACTGTGCAGGTGTAGATGATATAACTTGCTAAGAATTCAAAACAAACAAACCAACAGACAATTTCTTATTACTGTAATTTAATGTTATGTGAATTATTAGTAATATTTTGCCCACAGTACAGTGAGTTTGTGATCCAGAATAAGTGACTGCAGGATGATACTTTGTTGAAAATGACACACCACTTCCTAGGCCAGTTTTTGCAATTGCTAGACTGAAGACAAATTTAATCCTTGTGCTCAGACTCAAGAATGACTCTTAATCATAGAAGATACTGACTTACTTCTAGATTACAAGTCTAAACCATGCCTAAATAATATCAACTTTTCATTAGGTCATTTTGGGACACTTTTAATATGAAAACGCGATTTTTCAATCTCTGTTCCTGTGACGAAGATGCAAAAATCCAAACATCAGAAGATAAGGGAAAGCAGATTTGAAGTTTTAATTTAAAAGTTCAGCATTGAATAAAAAAGGAGAAAACAGAGTAATTACTATTCCTAAAACTAATGGGAAATCATTTAAGGTGCTGCAATAAGCTGTAGTGATCTTAGTTTATAATTTTTGAGATTGCTAAATCAGTAGGTAAACTCTATGAAACAGAAGCTGAATGCACAGAAGGAAGTAAGCGCTGCATGTTTCAGGTAGTTTTGTGAATGCTATAGTCATAATATTTATTCAGTTTGTCTTCATCTCATGTGAAATTTTCTGACTCAATAATCTGTTGCACTGAAAGAATGAGCTGCTGTCATTCAGTGTAATTTATTGAAAACTCCCTTTGATTTGTGATATTGCTCTCTGCTATTCTGCTTTCTCAAGGCACTAAAGCTGCTTTGCTGTGCTGCCTTTTAAGTTTACACTTGAGTAAAACCAGGCTTTTTAAGAGGTTTGCACTGGTCAGAAATGATCAATTTTTTATCAGGCAACCAAAATAAGTAACTTTTCACACTTCAGGAGGGTGCACAGAGCACAGAACTAGGGCATAGGAATTAATATTTCAGTATTCTGCACTTAAACCATTACATGCTCTTTTGCTGATGACAATGGAAACAACTTGGAAAAGGAGTGAGAGGAGTCTTCTCTCTCTTCCACTAGCTGTCAACAAGTTCTTGAATTGACTAAGAAAGGCTGTGATCTACTACCTTGTGTTTCCACCTCACCTGTCATCCAGTTTTCTCATACACTTGTTTTGTTCTTATCTAAGAACTATAAATTCTTATAATTTTTGCTTTGTCCCAGAGTATGTATGTGTAATTGTTCTTGAAAGGAATTGGAGCCCAGAGGACTTCCAAAATCATAATTTAATTCTTTCATCTGACACACATTTTGGGCAATCATTTAAGTGCCAGGTAGATTACCATTCACTATTTGGTGACCTTCAACACAAATATAAGAATCTATTGAAACAAGTGACTGTTAATATAATTGCTGCTGAGAATCATAGAATCAACCAGATTGGAAAAGACCGCCAAGATCATCAAGTCCAACCCTACTGTGGTGTCCAGACCATGGCACTAAGTGCCACATTCAGTCTCATCATAAAAACCTCCAGGGATGGTGAATCCACCACCTCCCTGGGCAGCACATTCCAATATCTGATCATTCTCTCTGTAAAAAATCTCTTCCTAATATCCAAGCTAAACCTCCCCCGGCAGAGCTTGAGTCTGTGCCCTCTTGTCCTCCTGCTGGTTGCCTGGGAGAAGAGTCCTTTTTCATATTCCCACATGCTGTTGAATTTTTTCTGGTCTACATGTTCCTTTCTGGTTTGCAAGTTGGCTTCTACAATTCCCAAAACATTGATTGCTTCAGTTTCAGGTTCCTGAAATGGTCAAACTACAGGCATATACATCACCTTCCTTTAAGTATGTACACAAAGGATTGATGTCTCTGTATTTATCTCCTTAAATATAAAGAAAAAATTCTTAGCAGATTCAAACCATCTGAGTGTTTAGTTTTATTTACTGCGGATATTTCAAAGAGGTAGGAGACACCTCAGATGTAGCCGTTTGCCTCTTATGGCTTATTGCTAATTTTTCAGTTGTCTCAACTTTGATAAGCATATAATTTTAGATTTCTTGCTGTTTTGTTTATCACAGTCTGCACTTGAAATAAAACCTAGACAAAATTCTCCTCTGTTGTCGCTCAAATTATTCCAGATGTAATCAGTCCATTAGTACAAGAAACATAAACTGCAGTGTTCCATGTAATGGCTTGTGCTAGGTCCTGAGCCCTGTGGGCAAGGGACAGAGTCATCTCAGCTATTTTTTGTGCCCTTAAACATAGATATCTAAGTGGTTATACTCAAAAGCTTCTTCTATTTTTGCCTGTTTCTAGGTATAGTGGTCCTAATCATAGGTGATGGAAATGTAATCTAATTTGCTAGGCTTATAAAGTTAAATGGAAGTTGCCTTTTTGTTACATCTCAAATATATATATATATATATTTGTGTGTGTATTTATGGTCTGTTTTTGATCTATGATCCCATAATGATCTCATCACTAACAGGAGAGCCTTGTACAACCCTTTGACTTGCACTGACGTGCATCTGAAGAGGGTTACTCCAATCAATGTTGCACCTCTTGGCAGTGACTGTATTATCTTCTGTTGCTTCCTTCAGGGTTGGCTTTCAGAAAAAAACCCCAAAATGTTTTACATGAGAATACACTATTAATTCTTGGCATTGGTCTAGTCTAGAGGCCATTTTTGCATTTAATAGATTAACTCTGGTTTATTAACAAAATGAACAGGATCCATTTGAAATGATAACAGGTTAGATTTTCATTGTTGCTCTAATGACAAAAGTGAAGACAATATGAGTCTGACCCAGTAAGACACACGAGTCTGGCCCAATAGTTTTTTCTAGTTCATTCTCCCTCCTAATCAGGAAAATAGCTTTGTTTCAAAAAGCCCTTTTGCAGGTACATCTAATTGTCCAAAATTATTTAATTACTATACAATTAACAGTCATAATAGGCCACAGGCTGTGACTTCAGTGAGTCCTTTTTTTCCCCAAGATAAGGCTAGGAAATGTGTAGTTTTTGCTTATTTATTTTTGTTCATGGATCTGTTTGCTTGAAAGAGTGGACAGCTGCAGCAGCTCAGTTCTCTGCCTGATTTAAATAATGTGTCTCTTGGTTTCCAAGGGGAAGTAATTTCTTCATTGATAAATAAAGCAGCTTAGTGTTTTAGAACACTAATGAGTAAAAACAAATGATAATAAAATATGTCAGTGTTTATTTTTGATCTAGCTGGAGTGTGTGGCACAAAATAGTGCTGTTTGGGGAAAACTGACCATCCCAACTGCTCTTGAGAAATAGAAACAATGAAAAATTTCATCTGAGCCAAAATTCCTAACCACCTTCCCTCCCTCGCCAGTTTCTCTAGAATAGCACTGCATCTTCTATTTTATGATTGTGGTCGTGTTATTGCAGCAAATAAATGTCTGTTAGATCTGTAAATATCAAAAGTGTAATGGCTTTAAAATTATACATACGAAATTAAATATTTAAGAGCTGTTTGAACCCACTGCTCTGTTGATGATGACTCGAACCCTGGATCTAGTCATCATTTCTTCCAGTGAAATGCCGACAGCAGTTCCTTGGCTTTTTTCCCTGTCTCCTCTGGTAAACTGGTATATTTCTAATGCATAACCTTCTTCCTGTGCTCAGCAAATATGAGACTAACTTTCCTGATGGATCTTATCTTCCTAATTTCTAGCCCTTGAAGAATTGAAAAATTGAATATCAAACAAAATCCAATTACCTATAAAGCAAAATGAATCAACTGCTGCAGGAAAACAGCTAATCTTTATTACTGATATGAGATTGGTATCCTCAATGTGGCTGAAAATGAGCAGAAGTAGTAGTAAAAGAGAAACAAACTCTTTTTTTTTCTTTTTTTTCCAAACTTTGTGTTGTTTTCTTCTCTGTTAACACTGTGACTAATTCTTCTGAATCTGTAGCCATCTGCTGAAACCAGCAGTGATAGCCAAGAAAGACTGGGCAGGGATTTGCATCGGGGTGAGTGGCAAGTACATGGCATGGAAATCTTGGGACACTATTAATTCAAGTAGGTATCCTGGTTTTGAAGTTCATTGTTCACTACAAACCAGGAGTGAAGTGTTTTTCGTAGCACTCTCATCTGCAGGCTGATCTGAGTGAGACAGGGCCCAGTTCACAGCTCTTCCCAAAGACACAACATGTAGAAGTTATCTTGCACATCAGAGCCCTCAAAAACACCTAGGCCAGAGACTTGAAGAAGGGGATGATATCCTTTCCTTCCCCTAAAGACTTACCCTATATGTTCAGGAATTGCTTTGGGAATAAGTTCAAGATTACAATTTCGAAGTACCTAGGGAAATGAGAACAAAAATTTATTCAGTTATGAAAATTGAGGAGGAAGGGGAGAAGAAACAGTGCATATCCTCTATGAGCTGAACTATGGGCTGTGGGATTACTCCTGAATTAAATCCTTTGTCTGTGCTAGATTGGTTCTTTGGTAGTTTGACTAATGCTCCAGAATCAGGATAAATAACTGTAAATTTAAGGGCATCTTTCTTACATCTCTAAAGTAACACTGTGTTTTCACATTGTGAATCAATCACCAGTCCTGGTTCTTTTTGCTGGATTCTTTCTTGGTAATTATTTTTGGAAAGGATCATCACCAATGATAATGATTTTTGTTTGCTTGCTTTGTTGTTGGTGGTGATCCTTCTACCAATCCTAAAGATTTTGGAAGTATTGTCCATTAAAGCTCTCAGAATGGGAATGCTCTTTGTCCTTGGGTATGAAAGAAATTAGTATTTTACTAAAGACTGGTGATTTGTGCAACAGGCAGCTGGAAGAAGCACTCAGAGCCAGTTTGCAGGGAGGGATATTGTCAGGAGGTAGCACACTGAAAGAGCATCTAAGAAAAAGGCATCTGTGTCTGCTGATGGGTGGCTGCTTCTTCCAGCTTATCCTCTGAAGTCTTAATGGGGTTCACTATTGCCTTTTGTGATGAAAAGTTTCCTCAATTCCTCATACCATGTTTTTTAACTTCCTTCAACAGTCCTGTAACCTTGGATGTGAATCTGTGATGTTCAGGGTGCTTCCTACTCCTATCACTGATTCAAATAACTGATTTCTATTAGCCATTGTATCATTTCTGCCTGAACATAAACCCAGTGATTTGGTTTGTAATGTTTGCTATCTCCCTCAGTTTTCATAAGTATAAAATATTTCCCCAAGCATTATGAAAAGATTAAAATTCAATTTGAGTGCTGAATTATGCATGGGTTTCAATTTGGCAATACTCTCCGAATTTTTTTTTTTGTTTCCAGGCATTTTAGTGCTATGAGAAAATATCTACTATCAAATGTATTTTTAATAGATATTTTCTTTTATTAGGTGACACAGTTGACATTTAATCCATTCTGCTGAGATGTCTAAATATTTTATTTTGCAGTCTCTAGTGGCCAGTCTTTTTGATAAATGGAATACTTGCATTTATGTCTTGGATTTGGGGGGAGAAAGCATATAAACAAAATTACTTCCACAGAGGAGAAAAATCAGTTCAGTTAATTATTTTACTTAAATGTACATGGTAATATCTATCAAGCTGCCAACATAGGATAATAACAATCAGCAGAGTGAAGCCTGAGAAGCATTCATCAAAGTTCAGTGTGATTAGCATTCGTAGTTTAAATAAGAGGTAGGATGTGAATATATGTAAGATATTCAATGCTGCGAGAAATAAATGAATAATGTATAATAATAAAAGCCTTAGAATAGAAGCTTTAAACATCCATTTTTTTTCTTTTAGTGTCTAAGTTGAAACTAGAGACATCTTCTAGCTCAGTGTTGTTGTAGGCTGGTCTCTCTGGGGTTTTAATATCGATGTGGGTATATAAAGAGATGCTCAGAACAGATTACAATCAGTTTGTTGGAATTAAAAAATATCAAAGCTTAAGATACTTATTTCTTCGTTTTTATACTTTCTGCTCAGAGACCTTTCAGGGTTTGGCAAGATGAGGTTACTTATTTCTAGAAACCCTGAAGAGGAGAATTCTTTAAACATAGGCAATACTGTTTGTGTGCCTATCTGTCGGTTGGGATTTCCTTTTCTTTTTTTAAAGTGACATGTTCACACAGCCAATACACTTTGTACCTTTACGTAATCTTATCTTGACCTTCTCAGGCATACAGAAAATTAAATTAATTCCACTTATTTGAACTCGATTCTCTGAATGCACTTAGCATTAGCTCTTTATATACCTATTTGCTTAAAATGTTTGCAGAAATTTTTAGTATTTAGATGTGTCTATTCATTCTTCCTATATAATTTGACCGAGCGAATTTGATTGACTTTATTGGTTCATAATTTTAGCTTTATTTATGGAAAGTGCAAAGCAGTGCAGATGGATTTACAGCTAACCACATTCATTCCCATGAAATGAAATACAGCTGAGGTCCTTCACTCTAGGATATTTCTGAACATTCACATAAATGCTTTCATTAAGCAATCAATATCATTGAGTATTTGTGCATAAACCATATGGATGGGATATGTCAAAAAGTAATGAGGAGTATAAATCCATTTTGTCAGTTTTCAGAGTATTAACTGCCTCAATAAAGGTATATAACTGTGCATCCTTTTAAGAAATGATGGCTGTAATATTAATACACTCTAGACATGTTTTAGGGATGCAGAAATAATTTTTTGGTTACTGAGTTTAGTTAAAAAGCTGCTAGTTTTTACCTACTATTGGTGACTTCATATCATACCTAATCAAACCAGTTTTGATCAAGGAACTTTTCTATATTTATATTAAAATCATTTCTCTCTTTCATATTAAATGGTGGATTTTTTTTTAAATTGTTTTGCTAGATGTCTAAAATATTTGAATTAAAATAAGTTTCAGGGTTGTAGTTCAAAAATATGCTGATTGGGAAGGACTGAATGGCTGCTCACAAATGATCAGGTTGTAAAATAATCAGTTACACTAATCTGTGAAAATGGCACGTTGTTACTAGAAAATAAAATCCAATTCCCATTTTTATACAGTTCTTTCTGATTTAATGTTGTTCAACACCTACATAAATTAGGAACTGCTTGGCTGCTTAAGTTATGAGCAAACATCAGTGCATAAAAATCCTCCTTTACATTTGTGTCTGTAGTTGAATTTGAGGGAGTAGAGAAGTGACTAAGTCAAAAGCAGGTGAGACGATTGCTGTCATTGTAAGATGTTATTGATGTACACATGTTCACACAAATACTTCTCTAAGTGTAAGGCATTCCTCACTGAATAAAATGCTCACTAGAAATGGCAAAGGTTCTCCATAGTCTTGCATCTCTTCTGTAGCCCTAGCCTGAAATACCAACATGTCCAAAGAAAACAAATTAGATTAAAGTCTTGTTTGTAACAAGGAAAGCTCTTTTCTTTTCAAAGACAAACAAATATCACCTATCAAGGGTTTTTGATTCCATCAATCTTTTTTAATTACCAGTAATCTTACTGACAGAAGCGTACAGAACATGACCTGAAGGTGCAAGTGTTCTGTTGAAATTCACACTGCACGGGAGTCTCAGGGATAGCATTGCTCATTCTTGCCATACAAATCTTGTCTAACTTGTATGTGAATGAAAATTAACTCTGATTTCAAGATAAGAAATTATCAAATGCCTATGCTGTTCCTCATGTAAGGCAGTGATTCCCCTGGCTGAACCTTCTTTGCTCCCATCCTTGCCTGTTATTAGATGATCTTAGGCAAAAAAAAAAAAAAAAAAGTCCCTGTGTTGCCGTTCAAAGAGTCTTTAAATGAATTAAATGTGGTTTGGCTTGTAGGATGAAATCTTCTTACTTTTGACTTTCATCAGGTAATTTTCACAAAGATTATAGAACATGAAAAGACTATTTTTAATAGTTGGGTTTTACAGCTCTTGTACCTTACCTTTATATGTGTAAACACGGGCTGACTTTTTGATACACCCATCATTTATTAGCACTTATTTTCTGTGCGTACACACACACACACACACACACACACCTGTCATGTGCTATACTCTGGGAAGAATGGGCAGAGATCCCAAGAAGTCTGATCTCAGAAGGAATGTTGGTTGTTTGATCTCTTGAGAGAGGACTGATGGAATCAAGGAGTTTTCAGGTACATGCAGGGGTTGATAAGAGGAAGGTAAGAATGTGCTTCTCTGCTTATCAGGACTCGAACAAAAAGTAGGTTTGAAGTTACAGCAAGAGAACTTCTGATCTATTACTTTTTTTAGTTTTATGAAATCCTGTGATGTTCTAAAGATGATTGACTATTAGACTAGATTGGTTAGGGAATTGTGGTGTTTCTATTATTGAAGTTTTTAAGTAGATGCTGAAAAACATTTGGGTTAGAAATATATTTGTTTAGAGATACAGCTGGAGTAAATAGTCTCTTAAGACACCTTCCAGTCTGCTTCTCAATATTTTATGCAGGATTTGAAATCCATCTTATTAAAGGGTTAAAAGCAAATGTCATGAAGTCTCCTGTGTGGTGCTGAGCAATGCAATTTCCATGACAAGAATAAAAATAGCAATTTGAAGTCTCACTCTTCCAGCAAGTATTTTTTTCATGAAAAACTGTTGTCAGTACATCACAAGAAATGAAAAACAAACAAAAAAAATACTGCATCCCTCTCAGTTTTGTTTGCAGTTCCCCAGACACCACACAGCAACAAACGTAAAGCATTAAGAAAAGGCTGTTTGGATATTTTGGCATCTAATTGATGTCCTCAAGATAGATACTATTCTTCTATTTAAGAAGTTTTCAAATGAGTTAAAAAGACATTTTTACATCATTTGCTTTATAGAATATCTGTTTATAAAATGTCATAGATGTCTTTGCACTTTGGTGTGATTCATAGAGAATCCACTTTTAATGTCACTGTCCTTTGTTTTGTTTGCTGTGTTTGTGCTGTTCTGTCAGTCTGTAAGTTGAGCTGTTGATATGTCTGTTTGAAGAGCCTGTGTTTGAAGGCAAACTGCCTTCATCAAATAGAAATGTAAATAGGAAAAAAAGCCACATCAGTCTTTTTCTTTGCAACCTAAAAGTTAAAATCTCTTTTCTTAACCAGCACAAGCATATTCAGTAACACAGTACGTACCTTGAACATTAAGTCTTGTCTAGGTTTTCCAAAAGCAAATATTTTGCTTATAGGTATCTTAGTATTAAGTCCCTGATAATAGAACTGTGGCTGTTGTGTGCCTTGTACTCTGTCTGCAAGGGGAGACCCCAGGCATAGCCCCAGGTTCTTGACTGTTGACTGAGATGTAGTTTTATCTGACAGCTTTGGATCGTTCCCAGGTATAGTCAGTTAAATGTATTGAGGTCTTTAAAGATGAGAAAGCTCTTGAATTTATGAGTATTGAGGGGGACACTTCTGGCAATAGAAAGCTTTGGTGTGGATGCTCTTAGTGCCCTGTGTAACTGAGCACATCAACTTCACAGCTTATTTTTGAAGTGTCATAATCTTTAAATGTCTTTATTTTTAGGCCTTTCAGCTGTGAGAATAACTTGGTATCCTATTTGAAATGTGTTGTATTTGCTGCTGGTCCACTGGGTCTCCACATGTTGTTGAGGATGTGTTTTTTTCTGAGGGATAGAATAATATAGTTCTTTACCAAAGGGAACACTGGCTTATAACATTGAATGCAAGCACTTCAGGTTGAGGCAATTCATGATTGGCATCTACTCTGCAAAGTGTGATTGGGAAAAAAAAGGTACAGAAAGCATCAATTGCTGTTGGTTTTTTTCTTTCCTTTTCGGCCAATTAAGAATGAAGTTCCATGTAAATGCAAGAATTTCTGCCAATACCATGTCAAAGAACTCAGCCTGACATTAGGGCACTTATATGTCTACCTGAATTCCAATTTATTCTCAGATTTTCTCTTTTAATTTGAGCAGGGTTTGGAGCATAGGTATCTCTTGTCCTGGTCATCAAGGTGTCCATCATTTGAAGACAAAATGGATTGCATTTGCAATTTCTGCTCTGAGAAGCAGAATTTGTCAGTAAATAAGCCAGTCTAGAAGGAGATGCAGGAACCATCCAGCCATATTTCCAGTAATAACAGTAGGGTTGGACTCAATGATCTTTGAGGTCTCTTCCAACCGGGTTGATTCTATGATTCTGTGATCTCAATCTTTCTCTCAGTATCAGTGTGCATTTCAATCAGCTGGTTTTAAAATTGGTAGTTGTTGAGGGCTGTGATGTTTTTCAAGGCACAAACTAAATTTCTGTGGTTTTGAAAATCCCTGCAATCCAGGTAGAAGAGGCTAATTTCTTCTGCATATGTCCTGAGACTTGGTGAGTAACAGAGGAAGGTTCAAACAGGTCCTGGCAGAATCCCAAGTAGCTAGATGTCATGTTTTAACATGGGGAGTAATAAGACAACAGACTATAAGTGTTGTAACAAGGATGTTGTCCTTAAGATGGCAATTAGTACCTGGCAATTCTTGAAACTCTTATGTTTATCTGGACTTCAGAGAATGGTGTTTGTGCAATTGCATTTGATTAGAACACTTTCTGAACTCTATAGTGCGTTTATTTAGGTATATGTTGTCCTAAGACCCAGAGCATGTGTAAATGTTGTTGGCTGACAGGAGAGGAGAATGACACAGGTAGAGGGGCTGGCTCGATGCTGCTCTAAGCTGGTTTTGAAAGGAATATAGCTACTAAGCAATTAAAGAGCTAATGCAATACAGTAAAAACCTGAGTAGTTTCAAAAAGAGAGCTCAGGGCAAGGCATTCCTAGTACAGACAGCAGCAAACATCTTTCCTTGGTGCAACAGGGCCCTGTACATGACTCCCTGGGGCACAGTCCTACAGATTCAGACCAGAATCAGGTCCAGGTTCAGAATGCGTTCAGGATACTGTAGCTATTTTCTGTCCTTTCCATTGGCTGTAGCTAAATACCATGTTCTAAGGCCTGTTAGACTAACTTTTATAGGTATGCTTTATTCAGACATGTAATTACCTCTTAAGTGTAACTAAAATAATTACTTATGAATACGTGTGAATAATATCATTCTTTATGTTCCGTTTGCTATTCTTTTATGTTGCCTTACTCTTTAGAAATTTTATGCCAGCATTTCCATTTTTTCTTAGCTCTTCCTGCAATTAATTGATCCTAGTTGAGGAGTTGATTAGATTTTCCTTATGATTATGCAACTGTCTAATCTTTCTGGCAGCTGCTAGCCAGCCTAGTTGCTAAATTATAATGCATTATAAATCCCTGGCTCAGAAACCTTTGTGTATTATATACAGGGAAAAGAAAAAGAGCAGCATTTCTTCTGTGTGTAGTAAATAGCAAGGGTAGCATCCCTTGAGGGCTCCCACTTCTATGATAGTGGTTCACTGAATGTTCATATCTGATTTAGTAAATTGTTGGATGATAGCAATCAGGATGCTGACTGGTTGAGTAATGAGATTCTGATGACTACTAGCTCCCTGATGATAAGTGCTTCAAAACCATTAAGTAGTCTAAGATTCATAACATGTGAAGAGTGTAGAGAGCCCTTAGTATTTAAAAATTGCAGTAATTGTTTTACATAGGATTTTTTTTTTGTCCAATAAATAAAGTTTAGTTTGCTTTGTTTGTCATATTGCAGTTTTTAAACTTCTGAGAATAACGTTTGCCTTTTTTGTGTTCTTCTCCTCACTGATCAGAAAATCAGTCCTAGGGTTCCTGTACGAATGCAGGGGGATGGTGGCAGAATGGTGCTTAGCCCTGGCAAGGATTATAGCAGATACTTTAGTGATGTGTGGGTTGCTTGTGCAGCAGCAGTTGCATTCTCTCAGATATTTGCTCCCTCAGGGACCTTTCTGCAGCCAGTGGGTACAGTAATACAAACATTTCCATAGAGGCATATTTTAGTTTTACCCAATGTTTGGTGCTTTGCAGCCAGTACTAGTGCTTGATTTAGCTGTTCCTTTTTCATCAAAGTTCTTTATTCAATGAATACACTGTTTAAAAACAGCTTCTCAAGGATTAAATGGTAGAGATTGTGATTGTTATATATTCTGTTTATCTGTAATTCATTTTAGTATTACAATGTTATATTGTAACAACTGTTGACACCTAATTGCCTGTATTCTGCTTTTTAGTTTTGCCACTGAATTTTTTACTACATTCTGGTTTTCTGCTAAGCCACACATTTTAACATCACATCTCTTGAAAGTCAGGATCCTCCTTAATTTGGTAGACAGAAGAGAAACAAAGTAATTAAGAGAGACCACTGGTAGAGAAAATGCTGCATGATAATTTTGTTTAAATATTAACTTTTATCATTAAAATTATTTCATGCTTCTTAATTCCCTGAAATAGAGAGCTTAATGTGGTCTTATGAGGAAAAGCTATTGTTTACAAGGACTGTCAGCTGCTTTTATGAATTTTTGAAACCTTGCTGATGTTGCAGCAGATGAGTTCAGTGGAGTTTAATTAATTGAGGAAAAAATAAATTCCCTTTTATGAGATCATTAAATTAATATAAGTATTTAATTCATTTTAAATTCCAAATTTAATAAAAATACAAGTGAGAAGATTGATGGGTTCTGCCACATTCCTAGACTTTATGACTTTACACTAAGCTGGGTAATGAGCACTGAATGACAAAATATCAATAATTGAAATTAAAGCAGCAAAAGGGATGAACTACTGTGTTTTAGAAAAATTAGGCATATCAGCCATTCTTTATTTGTTGAGCAGAGACATTTTATAGTCCCAAAATAAGTTGCATCACTTATGTTTCTGGGTTATATGATACTCAATGTTAATTATTTTTTAGGTAGCTGAAAATTAAATCAGTCATCATCTAACTACCCTCATCCGTTCAGATTTCAGAGCACCATTAACTAAAGGAATGTTTCTTTTTTTTTCTGAAAAAAGTCTCGCATAGGGTTCATACTTGTAACATTTTCAACAGCTGAGGAGTCCATTTATGTTGTGATATAGAGCCTGAAGCTGAGGCCTAGTCATGAACATGCTGTTAGCATCTTGAGATGTCATATGGGTCTACACTGAGCTGACCTACCTGTCCAAAATGTAGAGGGAGAGACAATTTCACACTCATTTTTGCCCCTAAAGGTAATAATGCTACAAATGGCTCAAGCCACTTGTGGCATTGTTATCATGTTCACACTTCAGTCTCTGCAGACTGAGGGCTGAACATAAGCACAGCTCCCAGTGGCCTCTGCTCCATTCAGCCACCTGATGTTGCAGCCTTGCCCGTCTGACTGATGGCCTGGGACCAGCCTGGTTTTCATGGCTTCAAGAAAAGAAATTGCAGTGAGGTGTTCTGTTAGATTGTTTACCTATATGTGTTGAGAACGATGGTATTAAATTAAACATTGCCATCTTTTGGAAGCTATCACTGCTTGTGTGGCATGAAAAGGCATTGGAGTGCTGAAAAGCTTTTAGGGCTTCTGCACTGGCAGCTTGTTGTTTAGATGAGAGATTTCTCTATGACCTTAGCAAAATATTGTTCCATGCTGCAGAAGGAGGAAGACAAATACTTTCTCAGTTCTTTTCTCTGGGCTCTGATAAATATAACAGTGGGAAAAGCTCTGGATCTGGTGTTACAGAGGTGAGCTGCAGTTATTAACCTGGTGCTTTTGAGCCTGGAAGATGTTACTCTACACAGTCTTACTTGGTAGAACTGTTGGTGTGTGCTCCAGGGAAATGAAGAAGCAGGGCATGGCATGTTTCATGTAAATGGCAATAACTCTGCCTGGATGCCCTACTCCTCCTTTTTGTGGACACAATTATCTTTATGAAGCAAAGCTACTGAAAAACTGTGCAGCTGCTCATGAATTCAGTGTTCATTTAGGTAAGTTACAAAATGGATAAACATTTGTTAGGTATTACCAGAAATATCAAGGGATGAAGGCCAAACACCTGCAATATGATATTTGGGGATAAAAGTTTCCTGTATCCCAGTTCAAGTCCACTGCAGGAGACTTGGAGACACTTGGCTGGTTCAGCTCTATTTGAAGTATTACAAGAGTTTTTCCTTCTCAGGAAAATCTTTCACAGAGGCTTCCATAGCAGTTCTATGTATCATTTGAGAGAGTAAGAGGCTTCACACTTAAATCTAACTTATGATTCTTCCAATGCCAGTGTCAAAGAACTCAGCCTGTCATTGGAGCATTTATAAGTCCATCTGAATTCCAATTTGCTCAT
>NW_008678636.1:0-692 GCF_000695815.1 Acanthisitta chloris
CTCGGGGCTGGCAGGTGGTTCTGCTTGTCCTGTGAGGGGAAAAAGTCAGTGGTGGCTGTCCCGGGTGGCTGCAGAGCCTCTCCGCGTCCTGCTGTCAGCCTGAAGGTGCCACATCTTTCTCTGAGCTGTCGTTACTCGGCGGAAAGGGAAGATGTTGGGTCTGGTTTGTGCTTTCGGGTCAGTGTCGGGGTTAGAGGTTTGGTGATTGCCTGCTAGAGAGAGCAAGAGAAATAGAAAGAGGGAAAAAAAAGGGGAAAGGAAGAATGAAAAGGAATCAATATGGGAAAAGGAAAAAAAAGGGGGAAAGGAAGAGTGAAAAGGAATAAACATGGGAAAAGAGAAAAAAAGGGGGAAAGGGAAAAAATAGAACTGAGAAAAGGGAAAAAAGGGGGAAGAAAACATGAGAAAAGATAACAGGAAAAGCAGAAAAGGATAAAAGACAAATAACAGGAGACAAAAAAAAAAGAAAAAAGGGGAAAAAAATGATGGAAGAAAAAAGGGGGAAGAAAACATGAGAAAAGATAACAGGAAAAGAAGAAAAGGATAAAAGACAAATAACAGGAGACAAAAAAGAAAAAAGGAAAAAAGAAAAAAATTATAAAAGAGAAGGGGGAAGGAAACATGAGAAGATAACAGGAAAAGAAGAAAAGGATAAAAGACAAATAACAGGAGACAAAAAAAAAGGAAAAAAG
>NW_008678636.1:709-2539 GCF_000695815.1 Acanthisitta chloris
GGAAGAAAACATGAGAAAAGATAACAGGAAAAGCAGAAAAGGATAAAAGACAAATAACAGGAGACAAAAGAAAGAAGGAAAAAAGAAAAAAATGATAGAAGAAAAAAGGAGGAAGAAAACATGAGAAAAGATAACAGGAAAAGAAGAAAAGGATAAAAGACAAATAACAGGAGACAAAAAAGAAGAAAAAAGGAAAAAAGAAAAAAATGATGGAAGAAAACATGAGAAAAGATAACAGGAAAAGAAGAAAAGGATAAAAGACAAATAACAGGAGACAAAAAAGAAGAAAAAAGGAAAAAACAAAAAATGATAGAAGAAAAAAGGGGGAAGAAAACATGAGAGAAGATAATAGGAAAAGAAGAAAAGGATAAAAGACAAATAACAGGAGACAAAAAAAAAGGAAAAAAGAAAAAAATGATAGAATAAAAAAAGGGGAAAGAAAACATAAGAAAAAGATAGCAGGAAAAAAGAAGAGAATAAAAAAGAAAAGGAGACAAAAAAGAAAGGGAAAAAGGAAGGAAAAAGAAAATGCGAAAGAAAAATGAGGAAATAAGAATAAAGAAAAAGAAAATTTAAAAAAATTAAAATAAAAAGAAAAGAATAAAGGGAAAATGAAAAATAAAAAGATGAATAAAAAGGAAAAGGAAAAAGGAGATAAGACAAAAGAAAAAAGGATAAGGAAAAAAAGGAAAGGAAAAAGGAAAATAAAAGGAAAAGGAAGAAAAAGAAAAGGTTAAGATAAAAACACTCTAAGGAAGAATAGCACAACTGGCTTCTGACCCTCCGGCCTCATGTGCCTGAATTTAAGACACATGTGTCAGCTCTGGGCTCTGAACAAATGGTGCTGGTTGCAAAAGTGCCTGTGCCAGTTTTTCACTCTGTTTAATTGTGGGTTTCAGGTGAAAGGAAAGAAGAGAAGAAATACTTTAGTCTCCAGGTCAAGAGACTCAGAATAAATTTCCTAAAGGGCTATTTTCAGGACAGCTATTTATACAGGATAATATTTTCCTGTATGTGTCCCTGTGCTGGAAAATTGCATTTCTATACACAGTAATGGTCCTAAGTGAGCTGCAAAGAACCTTCAATACACAATCCCAAATTCCCTAAGCCACTATATCATTTAAGACCCACTTTTGCCAGCAACTTTGCACACTATGTCCATTTTTCTTTGTGTGACAGTTGCCCAGAAGTGATCAAACTGCTCCAAACTCCCATTTCCTCCTTCCCATCCCACTGACCCCCAGAAATGTGTAGCTACAAGGAGGAGGTTTTGTCAGGGTTCTCCAAGGAGAACTTATTTCCGTGGGGTAAATCTGATATATCTATTGCAATCTGACTTGCTGTGCAAATGCTCTGATTTCTGTATAAATAACTTTTTTCCAAATTACCTTAATCTTTAAAGGACTGTTGGGAAAATGCAGTTGTTATTAATCAATAGGAGCAGAAGTAGTAAGTGGAGGTAGTTATAATCCTCCTGATTCTGCAGGAGGCACCTGCTGTGTTCACAACTGTGCAAACAACACAGCAAGGAGAGTCCAACCACCAGCTCTTCATTGGCTGAATATCAGTGCTGAGAACGGCAAAACATGATAGTGGTGAGGGGGAATATGGAAAGGAGATGGTTCCAGTCCTCATGGTTGCCTTAAGCAGTTTGTTAAGGCTCAGAATCACAACATCATTAAGGCTGGAAAAGCCCTCTAAGATCATTGAGGTATAATATTTACTGGGCACTGCCAGGGCCACCACTAAACTTGCTGGAGAATCATTAAGTGATACTGAAGCACAAGCCTCTGCTCATTTCAGTGTTCATGGAGCTGCTCATCCATGTGT
>NW_008678636.1:2611-18437 GCF_000695815.1 Acanthisitta chloris
AGTCAAAAGCCAGGATAAAGAGTAAAAAAACAGAAGGATCTATACATAAAGGATACAGGATAAATATGCTCTGGACTATCCACGTGCATATAGGGAGTTATTCAGGAAGGAATTTTAAACCCACCCCAACCCTTTAATCTGAGACAATTTGGTGCATAGACAAGTCCCCAGGCCCTGATATGCCAAACTGTTTCAGCACATGTTTAAATCCTCTTAATCACTTTGTGATGTGTTGTGCTCTGAGTGCTTTGATGAATCAGGGACATCCTTTGTTGCAATGGTGCAGGTCTTTGTCTCCTGCTCCTCATGCAAACATTGGGGTGTGGGTTTGGTGGCAAAGCTTTTGGGGCACCTGGAAAGTGGAGACCTGCCTCAGTGTGCTTATGGGATTTGATTTCACAGGACCTGAACCAGAGGCCTAAACTCAAAGTTTAGCAATCATTACCTTTCCTACTGCTTCTGTGGGTCAAAGCTATTACTAATTTCATCAGCAGAAGACAACATGATTCACCATTTTCCATGGGGTTTTCATCAAAGAGAACTGCTCACACCAGTGTGACAATAAACCAGATCTGAGGCTTTCCACAAGCATTTAAGCCCCAGGGGAAGCAAGTGGATATTGAGCAAACAACCCTCTTTGGCTTCACAGGCTGCAAAGACACAGACTTTATGCAGAGTGTGGCTGTCTCCATCTGTTATGAGAAGTAGAAGCAGCTGGATATTTGCTGGATTGCATTTCCTAATTGACCTAATTATTAGACTTAAATGTTTGGAAAATCATCTTCTTGTTAATCTTAGAAATATCTTTGGGCTGTTATAAAGAAATTCATGAACATATCAGAAAGATACTGGTCTGGAAAAGAAGGCTTTGTTGTTGTCTGTTGCAGCAGATAACATTCTTGAAAGCTTCCCTCAATTTACCAGCAATTTGCAGGATTTACCTGGAATGTCTACAGATTGAGACACAGAACCATAGAATTTAGGTTAGAAAAACCCTGTAAGATCATCAAGTTCAACAATTCTCCCAGCACTGCCAAGGCCACCACTAACCATGTCCCCAAGTGCCACATCTACATGACTTTTAAATCCCTCCACCACTGCCCTGGGCAGCCTGTGCCAGGGAGGGACAAGACTTTCTGTGAAAAAATGCTTGCTAATATCTGATATAAACCTCCCCTGGGGAAACCTGAGGCCATTTTCTCTGGTCCTATTGCCTGGAGAAAAAACTGACCTCTACCTCTACAATCTCTTTTCAGGCAGTTGTAGAGGGTGATAACCTCTCCTGAGCCTTAGAAGACTGACATCAGTTTTCAAACCACCATAGGCAGCACAGGTGAGACTCCCTTCACCCAGACTGCAGCTCCACCTGTCCCTGACCTCAGATGTAACCCAGTAGCAAGAATTGAGTCCTGCAATCCCTTTCAAAAGTCCTAAATGTGTTGCAGACCTCCCCAGACTCACACTATATAAACCACAACACTGCCACTGAGAGTGAGATACCACTCAAGTGCTGAGGAGCTCGACTGGATTTCACCCAACTACACAGACACTGAAAAGGCCTATTCTGTTCCTAATACCCTTGGACCACCCATGCTGCCTTCAGTAGCATCATTTATCATTTGTTTTATGCATATATCTCCTCACCCTCTTTTCTTCCATCCTCCTCCCCAGGAGAAGACCCTCTATGGGTGACTCAGGATAACATTAAACATGTGCAGATCCAGGAGCCAAGTGTAAACTCTCCTGGAGCAAGGGGCTATGCTCCTTCATTTCAAAAATCTCTAAAGCACTGTGCATTCTCCAAATATTTAATAATGTGACACAGTTCTGTGTACTGGGGGGTGTGGGATTACAGTTTTATCAGTGAGTTTCAAGATGTTGTGTGCTGGGAATGAGCTATGAAAGCCATCACACCCACACAGGGGTTAGGGGAGCACTTCAACCAGCATCAGTGTGTGTGTATTCTGCAGGTGGCAGCCAAAGGAGCAATGGATAAATGTTCTCTGGGGGGGTTGTAATTATTTAGCTGGGACTGGTGGCTGGAAGGTGCCACAGAATGTGACAGGATGCCGTTCCTCCAGTTTAAACAAGGATTCTGCCCATCTTCAGGCTCCAGCTAGAAATATAAATAATTTGGAGCTAGTGGCCATTTACTGGCCCAGTGCACAACTGGAATGTAAAACTAAGCTCCATTACCCACAACAGCGTGTCCATATCCCACTTTGCATGGGGAAACATTTCTCTTAAATCCCCCAAGCCCTGCCTAGACTTTGGTGAGTGTTTTATCTTTCTACAGGGAGAACAAGCAAAGACTGTTTGATGCTAAAATCATTTGCAAAACATTGAAGAGCAGAAACATATCTAAAAGTAAGGACTTAGTAACTAAGGTTCCTCCAAATTAAATCAGGGATAAGGAATATACATAAGGAGTGCTTTCTTTGCCTGCCTCATAGCAAGCATTGATATTCCTGAGGGGCAAATCCATTGGTACAAGACTGGATACAAGTCTACTCATTGGAAGGGACCAGGATGCAGAGGAGTGATGTGTGAGCATCCATCACAGTCACACCTCATCATGTGTGCAGGGGATGCAGCTCCAGTTATACCTCAGTGGTGCTTGGCAGCTAGAAAGTAGCACAAAGGAGGTTTTATTGTCCCCAAAAGCTGCAGTCAGAGGGAGCTGAAAGCTCTGTGGTTCTTCTTGTAGTGTTCAAACCCTGGAGATGGATGTCTTACAGAGGTCATATGAAAACTGCTTTGTACCTAAGGCATGGACAGCTTTAAAAGGGGATGAGGCCACTGATTGTCCTTCCTCTGGCCTGTGAGGCCACCTCTGTAGAGCAGCAAGATTGCAGCAACCTAAGATTTCTCCTCCACCTTGCAGAAGATGATAGCATCTTCCAGGGTGAAATGCAAGCCTGAAGTGTTATTCTGCCTCTTTTCTTCTCCTGCCCTTGATAACAGAGATTTTTGTGCACTGATATTCCAATTAACTGCCTGTAAAGGGGCAGGGCTCAGAGCCATAGCCACAGCTCATTTTCCTTCAGTTTCAGTGGGTTTTGTCTCCCTCACCTTGTCTTTAACATCATCACTCATCTCCTTGTGCTGTAGGAGCACCCAGTACATACCCAATCTAAGTCACATCAGTGACCATCTCTTGTCCCACTGCACCAGCTCAGCTCCCATCACCAATCAGAAGAAATCAAAGCAGAGCTTCTTGACTTTTGTGCCACTTGGCTGGAGAGCACTAAGCCTGACCTTCCAGCCCTGGGACTGAGCACTAAGGCTTCTCTTCCAGACCAGAGGTCCCACCCCTACCCTAACACTGCCTTTTAAAGGCCTCTTTCCTAATAAAAACCAGCTGTCAGCTCCTGTCTCCAAAGCTGAATGATCCCTTCAGGGTGGGGTAGTGCTTTCTCTTCCCTGAAGAAGTCCAGTAACCCCTCCTTTGCTGTGGTGCTGGAGTCCTCATCACAGTGGGGCTTAGCAGTAGGTGCATAATTAATGCCAGTGATTTGCAGGAGGGGAGAGATGGAGACCAACTAGAAAGGATAAAATGCCTAAATAGCTATTTTGGAGTAGGAGGAATAATGTCAAATGTTCAGGGGAGCCCCTTCCATTATGGTCCTAGCTTTGTAATTGTTGGCTGAGAGTAGAAAACACCTAATCTGGGAGCAAGACATCCCTATTTCTGCCCAGTTTTAATCTAGTCCCTGATCCCAATAGGTCTTCTGACTCTGTGATGCAAATCAGGGAGCAGAAGAGCTGTGTCAGGTTTTGCTCTGACTCAGTGGGTCTTGGGATCATCTCACATAAGGTAGCATGAGGGGCAGGTTACCCAAAGGGCTTTTTGGATAGGTTTTTAGGCAGGATTGACTTGCAGAAAGCAGGGTGGACTTTTTGCAGGGCTCAAGGTAACCATCCCTTCTGCCACACCTCCTGGGCAGAAATTCCAGTGCTACCAATCCTTCAAAAATAGGGTTTCCATTGCTTATGTGGGAGCTGAGCACTGCAAACTCATCTTTGGTACCTGAAGATCCAGACACAAGTTTTCCCTGCTGAAGGGACATTCATCTCCCAAGCAACAGGACAAGAGCAAATGGTCTCAAGACTTGTCAGAGGAGGTTTAGATTGAAGATTGGGAAGAATTTCTTCCACCAAGGGGTTGTCCAGCCCTAGCACAGGTTTTACAGTGATGTGGTGGGGTCTCCATCCCTGGAGGGATTTAAATGCTGAGTAGATGTGGCACTTGGGGGCATGGTTAGTGGTGGCCTTGGCAGTGCTGGGAGAATGGTTGGACTCAGTGATCTTAGAGATCTTTTCCAACCCAAATGCTTCTATGATTCTCAGACAAGGCAAAACAAAGCAAAACTGAGATGGGCCGTGAGTCACCTTGGTTAGTTGCAATCTATGGCCTTGAGTGGAGAATGTACAACCCCCAGCCTGGGGAAAGATCCCAAACCAACCAAACCTCAGTGCCCCATCAGAGCCAAATATTTCTATTGGCAACTGTGAGGAAAAGCTGCTTTTGGATGGAAATTGGGGACAATGTTCCTTGGGTTTCACAGGATCATTTCATATCTCTGTCTCACTCAACCCTTCCCTGACTTGGAGACCTAAAGTTTGAAGCAATTCTGGATAGCTCAAGTGGGGTCTAAATTTCAAGCCTCCACACCCCATTTACTCCCTGTTGATACATGGCTCTTGTCTCAACTCTGGGTGCAGTTTCTCCTAAACTCCTGCTCGGCTGGGTCACAGCTATGAATGCCCAGAATTGCTCATCTGCTCCCTAAAACCTGGTCTTTGATTTTCATAGCCTTCTTTTAAGAGATCTGTAAGTCAGTCTTAAGACATCCAGTTTGTGTTATCTTCCTTTCCAGTTGGTTTCATTCAAGAATGATTTTCAAGGAGATGATACAAACCCCTTTCATCCTTTCCCAGAAGTACCAAGGCTTGGTTGGTTTGTTCTTGTCTTAAACTGCCAGAAATGCAACTTTGAAGGTTGTAGTATGGATTCAGGGCCTGACTCCACACTGAGTTACTTGAATTTCATTCCAGAGCCATTCCAAGTGTTAATTATAGGATGCTTAGACAGACATTTGCTCCTTTTGCCTCCTTGTAGCATCACCGTACTTGGACACTGTCCTGGTCTTGAAAAATGTAGGCTGATACATATCATTAATTCCCTTAGCTGCATGGAATCTACAGAGCAAACACTCATGAAGATCTTTTTAGTGAGGAAATCTGCAGGGTAAATATTCATGAAACCTATTCTCAGCAAAACGTGAGGCAGATTTGAAAGCCATTTGTCACTTGCATCAAAAGTCAAAGGCTTGGCAGTGTGATTACAGAGAGTTCATGAAGGTGATGCAATAGGGAAGAGAAATAGGGTCTTGTTTGAGCCACCTGACCTGGGTGCATCCTCACAGCCCACCAGTGCTGATGGACATGGAACAGGAAAGCAATATACCAAGAGACTTTTTCCATGCCGATCTGCATGTAGAGTGGCTACAAAAGTCTGAAGACAGCATACAAAATCCTTTCTTCTGATCCCATCTCCATCCCTGGTCCCCACTAAGCCCTGTGAGATGGATCTAAGCAGAAGTCTGGATGTTTCTAGAGGATGTTCCTGGCAGAGTGTGGCCATGCTGGCATGACTTAGCTGGGATAATAGTGCTGCTTCATCAGCTCATAGAGGCTTGGGACCTGTGTCCTACAGGGAACATCCCACTTTCCTGGAAGTGAGGGTTGTTGTCCTGAATTCCATAAGAAATAGTGCAGCCAAACAGTAAACCACCCTCAGAGTAAAGAATTTTGTCCAAATATCTGATCTAAACCTACCCTCTTTCAGTTTAAATCAGCTTTCCCTTCTCCCATCACTATCAGTCACTCTGTCATCTCTTTTATAAGTACAGAAAGGTCACAATGAGGTGTCCCCAGAGCCTTCTCCAGACTGAACATCCCCTGCCCATCTCCAGAGCAGAGGTGTTTCAACCCTCAGAGCATCTCCATGGGCACCTCTGGACTTGCTCCAGCAGCTCCATATCCTTCTGCTGTTGTTGCCCTAGAGCTGGAGGCAGCACTGCCAGTGCTCCCTGAGAGGAACAGAGGAGTAGAATCCCCTCCCTTGGTCTGCTGGTAAGTAGTATTTATTTTTAACCATGGGCACAAAGGCATTAGGCCTCCTTGAATTATCCCACTCTGCTAGATTGGTAGCTTCCTAATCTGACAGAGCCATGGATGGGTGTGCATGTGCTTTAACAGTCACAGCTGGGAAGGACCACACTGCAAGCCCAAGAACTGTAGATGTCATCCCACGGGATTCACTCACAAAACTGAGGCCTTGGTGAGGTCTTGATGCTGTAACCATTTTGGGGTAGATTCCCTGTCCCTCTCGAGGCTGGAGGTCTAATCCAATGCTTTCTTTTTGTCTTCCAGCTTCTGAATCCCTGCTTGACTCAGGGAAAACTCTACTAATATCAACAGTTGTGAAAAGCCACAGCCTTGATAAACTACAATAATTCATATTCCCTGAGGAGCTACTCCTCCTTCTCACTGCTCCTTTTATCCCTCCCACAGCTGTGGTAACAGTAAGACTTTTGCTAGGAGAATAACCCAGAACTTGCTACTTCCATGTGGAAACATGACAACTTCAATTACTGACTCATCCTAATACTCTGTGGGACAACTCCTATGTTTTTCCACTTTTTTTTAACATTTTGTGGTTGCCCATTCTTCTGTCCTTTGGTCTTTTTCTGTTCAGCATAAAAAGAGCAACTGTTGTGGGGTGTTGGTTTGTTTTCTTGCTTTTTTGGTGGTTTGGTGTGGGTTTTTTTAAACTGGAGAAGATGAAATATAGGGGCAAAGGAAGGAGCATACATTAAGGCAGATATTAAAGCAAGACAACAGTTATCCAAGTACATGTGGCAGAAAGCGTCTCTGAATCAACAATAATAATAAAACTGATGCAAATAAAAGCAGCAGAAAGCTTTCTCTCCTTCAACCAGGCCAAAAAAAGTAAAGATTTGGCAAGGAATAATCTGAGAAAGTGTCTGAAGAGCTGGAAGTAGGTTCTGTATCATACAGAAGAGCCAAAAATGTGTTTGGCCCCAAACAGCACATGATGCATTGCAAAATGTTTCATGAGGAGATATTTAGAGGGTGGGATGGTTGGCATAGACAGGGAAAGGAGGGGGGGGAGGCTGCAGGAGAAATATCTTTAGCCTTCAAACAACAGCCACTAAAACATCCTGAAGGCTCTGCCTCCCCAGAGGTGCCAAGGGCTGAAAGTTGTGTGCAGAATGGCTTTTGTGGAATAGTGTAATCTCCTTTCAAATGATTTTGGACTGTTCAGTTCATAGTGAGAAAGAAAAGACCAAAGACAAGGCCTGATGTAGGGATGTCAGGAGGCTTTGGATTAATGGGGTTTGAATTGGACCCATGGTGGAAGAGACAGTGCTCCAATCTAGCCATAAATAAAGTGCCTTCCATTAACATTTATATTTGCTTTAATTTATTTAACCAAGGAAGTCAGCAGAGGCCTATAGGTCTCAGTATTAAGAATGAGCTGGCCAAGACAGCAGCAGATAAAACTTGCACCAGCATAAATCAAAGCTTCCATAAGTCATACTCAAGAAACCAGGGGTGAGGAAGGCAATAAAATGTGACCATTGTTTCTTTATTGTCTCATTCTCAGCTCTCACTTTGTGCCAGAGCCAAACACCATTTCTCCTTGGTCTTTTAAAGAGGTCCAGGAGAGAATGGACCGAACTTACTGCAAACCCAAGGTCTAGAGCAGCAGTTCAGGAGCTGGGCTTTGCAAGCAGCTCACAAACAGTTTGCCTCCCTTTATGACCAGAGAAAAACAAAGATGAGATCCAGAAGCTTTCGTACTTTTTCTGCTACTTAAATGTTGGAAAAGGCCATACCTCCACGTTATTAGACCCACACTGCGAAAAATCACTGCAATCCAGCAGTGTTTTGCCCAATAATAGTTGGGTTTGCCTACATATAGACAGTCATCCACCCTAAAAATGGATGTGCTTGCTTTTCCCCATCTCAGGTGTGCAAAGAGTTGACCTGCTGAGGGGTTGGTTCAGCATCTTCCCCCAAACAGGACTGTGGAAACACTGTGGTTGCACCAAGGGGATATTTAATCCTTTCAAGTTCATCTTGGCAAATAGCCCTTTGCCCATCCAGTCATGGCACCCAGCTCTTCAGGTCTTTTGGGGTTACTAAGTGCATTTTAGATACCATTTTTGTCCTTTTGTAATACCCTGCAGGACAGTACTAGTTTACAACTGCATTAGAGTGATGCTGTTGCTGCTACTCCAATCATGACTCTGTCATGATTTCCATCATAAACCTCAAACTGGATTTTTTGGGGCATTTTTTTCTAGAGTCTATAATTTGATCATAAAAATTCATGCTGGGCTAAAATTCAGCTCAGTCTTGGTTGGATACCAAATCTGATTTAACTCAGAGGATGCTGAACTGCTTTCAGGTGGTTGAGGGCTTTGGGATGCTGAGCTCCAAGGTGTAGAAGACAAGTCCTTAGGGGCAGTGATCCACTTTGGTTTGGGTGGATGCAGTGGAGGGCAAGACACAGGAAAAATCCAGCTGGGCAATGCCACATCCCAACTGCCTCAGCATCTCTTGGACTAATATCCTTTGATTGACATCTCTATTCCCCATCCTCATGGGTGTCTCATGTTTAATCTGTCCCTGAGCTCTTCACACTGAATTTCTTAGTGCATTTAGTGCACATTTTCATACAAAACTCCACACTCATAAAGTTTTACCAGACATATGTCCCTTGAAAGCACCTTGTCCCCCTTGCTCTACATCTCACTGAATTAGACCTTTGATAGCTCCTTGTTTTCCAAGCCCTGCTCCAGAGAGACTTAGTTTTCTCAAAAAGACCACTTAAGTGCAGGTTATTTTCAACTCTGAGAGCAGCTCCAACCCACCAGAATCTGCTGTTCATGGGGCCAAACTCATCCATTCAGCGGCTCATATATACCACCAGAACAGAAAGCTCTTCAGTCTTCTCCTGAAGGAGAAACCAAGGTGATAACTCAGTAGAATCATAGAATCATTTTGGTTGGAAAAGAGCTATAGGATCATCAAGTCCAACCATCAACCAACCAGTCTAACAGCACTGTCAATGCCACCACTAAACCATGTCCCCAAGTGCCACATCCACAGGGCTTTTAAATCCCTCTGGGGATGGGGACTCCACCACTGCCCTGGGCAGCCTGTGCCAGGGCTTGAGAGGCCTTGTGGGGAAGAAATTTTCCCTAATATCCAACCTAAACCTCCCCTGGCACAACTTGAGGTCATTTCCTCTTGTCCTGTCACTTGTTACCTGGGAGCAGAGCCTGATCCCCACCTGGCTACACATCCTGTCAAGGAGTTGTAGAGAGTGAGAAGGTTCCTCCTGAGCCTACTTTTCTCCAAGCTGAGCCTCCCTATCTCCCTTAGATGTCCTCACAGAATTTGTGCTCTAGATCCTGAGCACAGCATCATTGACAAGGATCCTTTTTTGTCTCCACACAAAAGTTTATACTGTAGCACCAAGTTTAAATACAACTGAGCCAACGTAAGATGGATTGTGAGTGCAGTGGGTGAGCTTTGCTCCCACGGATGCTGCTGCTCTGGAACAGGCTGTAGGTCACCATTGCACTGGTGCAGCTCTGCCTGTATAAGCTGATGGTGTAGATGTCTTCAGGCTCCAAAGATGCTACAAGACACCTCTAGGAAAGCTTCCAGTCCCAGATGCATCCCTGATTCAAACTGGAGGAAATGCTCTTCCTCTCTAGACCTGCTTATCTCTCCTCATTTCCAAGGGATGGAGGAGAAGGAGAAAGCACTCTTGATTAAAGCAATGCAGCACAAAACCTGGACACCATGTCCTCATCTGGAAAGTGGATGTAATAGCACTTCCCTAGTCTGCAAGGACACGGCGAGATGCTGTTAAAGACTTTTGCACTGATCAGATACTTCAGCCATGAAGGCCCTCCTGAGAGCTTAAAATGGATGGGATGAGGTATCAGGACTGTACAAATCTCTAATCTATCAAAGCAATAATCTATGGAAGAAAGACACTTTACAAGGCAGTTACACAGCAGATGGTAAGTGACTTATGATCTATTCCACCAACTGGAGGCAGGAAAACAGTATTAATAAAATATGCTGACATGACAGATTAATAGCTCAGAGCTGCAATCCAGGAGAGGTTAGACTTGCCTGTTCTTCCTCTGGGGGTTTTAACAATAAGGAATTAAGTAAATGTTACAAACTGGAGATGAAGTGCAATATTAAAGCAAGGCTGGGCTGGATGGAGGCTGTAAAACTGGTATCGTGGGACTTGACGGTTATTGTGCTGTGGTGACACCACTGGAACACTGAATGGTTTACAGATCAAATGTGGCTCTTGCTGCTTGTGCTGCCAACCCATCCCAGGAGTTGAGAAACCAGATGTGCTCCTCTGGCTCTGGCAGCACCATGGGCCTGACCCTTCTCATCCTTTGCATCACTACTGTGATTACCCAAGCCCTGAAAAACACCCTAAAAATCACAAAAAGAGCTTGTGGTTGGATGGTTGGTTGGTTGGTTGGTTGGTTAGCTTGTCACTGCTGACTAATTTGGTGGGTTTGATCCTGGTTTAAAAATGGTCATGCTGGGACTTCATTCCCTGCTCCAGCAGGGGTGGGGTAGGGGTGTTGCCAGGCACATGATTTCACCTCATGTCCTTATTCTTCTCTTTGACTTTCCCACCTGGATTCCAACTCTTCAGGGCAGAGTCTGGGGGAAGGTGAAGGTCTAGGGGTTATTCACACCAGGTAATTTTAAGCAGGTCTAGTAATTGTCTAAGATGGTTTGGATCTTCCATAGTCAGTAGAGGGAGACAAGATGCTCCAAAGGGCAGCTGGGAGCCCTGGAGCTGAGGTCAGAGCTGGAATTTTGGTTGGAAGCTGCTGTGTATCATCCAATCATAACCACAAAACCTTAGCCACAAAAGATGGATGGATGGATGGATGGATGGATGGATGGATGGATGGATGGATGGATGGATGGATGGATGGATGGATGGATGGATGGATGGATGGATGGATGGATGGATGGATGGATGGATGGATGGATGGATGGATGGATGGATGGATGGATGGATGGATGGATGGATGGATGGATGGATGGATGGATGGAAGGGAGGGAGGAAGGAAGGAAGGAAGGAAGGAAGGAAGGAAGGAAGGAGAGCAAGAAGGAAGCTTTTGTTCTTTGCTCCATTAAATTTAAAACATCTCATGGGTAGCAATCTATTGGCCTCATTGCACAAAGCCTGTAAAGTCCAGCTAGCTCATAATTCCACCAATAAAGATCAGGATTTGCCAATAAAAATTAGGGCAGGCACTGATCCATAATCTACATCTCCTGCTTGGGATGGAATTGTAAAATAAGGTGATCAGGTTTGGTGCAAAACAGGGCAAATGTGCAAACTAAGTCAAGCAAAAGTATAGCCTTCTTCTTACCACTGCCATATGAACCCAGACAGGATCAGGTCCTTCACCAGAACACCTCAAACCACCTTGTGATGAGGAACCCCATTTTTTAAGCTGTGTGGAAAGTCTTTGCTCACCATTTTCTGTGTAACTTTTTGAGCAACTTAGGAAAAGAGGCACCAGAGGGGCTTGATTGAAAACTGATGACACAATCTAGCCCTGCTTTGAGCAGTTTGGCAAGCAGCACAAAAGCATTGCTGAAATCCCTCAAGTATCTAGAAATGTACCTGGAAGCTTTTTAGGACTAATATTAAAAATCTATGATAGGCTTGAGGCAGGTCTGCTCAGAGGAGTCAAAATCAAATGAGTTACTCACCTTTCTATGTATGAGCAGAAAGACGAGTCTTGTGTGATATATTTTTGCCTCTGGGAGGAAAAAATCTCTTGAGAAAGTACCTTCAACCTAATTTCAAACCATTTTGCTTGGTGTTTTCTCCAAGAGCCTTAAAAATTTTTGCAATCTCAGAAGCATGACTACAGGTCTTGTTCAGTGAGTTCCCAACCCCACCACTGAGCCCTGGGCTTCCAGGAACACTTGCCAAGGAAAATGTTGGGGAAAAAAAGACATGTGGGCTTTACTTAGAAGTCTTAAGGGTATCTGGATTGTAGATTTGTTGGAGGGTGTGTGGCAATACTTATTTACTCCCAATTGGTTGTCTTCTTTCTGGGACCTTTGCAGCCAAGTTAGCCCAAAAGTTCTGATTGTAGTAAATCCATAATGTGTCTTTAAATAACAGCTGAAGAGACTCCCCAAAACTCATCCTCACAAAAAAAGGACATAAGACATTCATTCAGTCATCTCCTGCTGTATCCCCACAGCATGGGGAGAAGTTCAAGGGAGATCATTCTGCCCTTCTACTCTGCTCTCATGAGACCTCACCTTGAGGACTGCATCCAGCTCTGGGGTCCCAGCACAGGAAGGATGTGGACTTGTTGGAACAAGTCCACAGGAGAGCCACTAAGATGATTAGAGGGCTGGAGCACTTCTGCTATGGGGAAAGTCTGAGAGAATTGGGATAGTTCAGCCAGGAGAAGAGAAGGCTTTGAGGTGATCTAACTGTGGCCTTCCAGTACCTGAAGGAAGCCTACAAGAAGGATGGAGAGAGCCTATTTACAAGGGGATGGAGTGACAGGACAAGAGGGAATGGCTTCACACTGACAGAAGGTAGGTTTAGACGGTCTTGAAATCTCCTTCCAACCCAAACCATTCTGTGATTCCATGACTGTATGATTTGTACTGATGAAGATGACCAAAGATATAGTAAGGTCATTATCAGAGGGTTGCAAATAAAAAGCAAAACTCTGGGCAGACAAGGACCATCTGGACTTGGGTTTGAGATGAAGCTCTTCTGAGTGTTGATGAAGGAACAGGGCAAGGTACATCACCCTGAGCAAACAGCTTGTGGTCTCCCTACAGCTGCAAGGGTAAAGCTGCCTCTGGGAAGCTTTGGGATGAGGTTTTCTTTCAAGTCTCTGGTTTTATTTGAACTTCAAAGTTGAAGCAAAATCAAAGAACATGGACTTGGGGAGGGGGGAGCTTTTCATGGTCTTCCTCATCATGTCATCTCTCCTAGGGAGGTGTCTGCATCTGCATTGATATTTCAGTTCACAACAACCCAAACCAAAGATCTGCTTCAGGTGAGCACCTACCATATACCAGCCAAAGGTGAGTTCACAGGACCAGACTATAGCTAATCCAAAAAAAAATCCCTCTTTGAGTTGTGAATGGCAGGTCTTCAGCACGTTTCACTCTGCACAGCCTAGTGGTGTGAATATAACCAGACATCTTCACCAAAGAGCTGTCGTTAATTTGGGGTGTGGGTGAAGATCATGTAAAGAGACACAAAAGCTCCTAAGCAATTGAATTCATATGTCATGTCCATACTGCCAAAGAACAGAACCTAGATAGTGGCCATGGCCCTGGGGCTAAGGGGGTATGGACTGGTATCCACACCACTCAGGGCTGTCCTTTCTGTAGCACACCCCCCATACAGAGCACTCAGCTTTTTCCCAGATCATGTGTTGCCCCTCTGGCCCCAAGACATAACAACTGTTTTGTGTGTCTTGGCCAAGGTAAACCATCTGAAACAATATTTAGGCTGTGCTGGAGACCGCCAGAGTAGAGTTTTCAAAAGCATAAAACTGATGCTTGAGGGTGTGAAGCCTGTTGGGATAGTGCTGTAGTTCTGTGCATGGGTTCCATGGGACCAAAAGAAGTTCAGACTCTCACTACTTGCCCATGAAGACTCTTGAGTAAACTCACTACAGACTGGGCATGGGGATGAGCAGTGTGGACCATCAGGATGGTCTCAAGCTCATCTTCTGATGTCCTCCTGATCAGCAATGCAGACAAACCCAACCTTGGTGCCTCTGGGCTCATCCCACCTGCTAAGGGCAGGGAAAAGAGATGCTGTCCCTTTTGCACTGTGCATTTACGGCCTCCTCTCTTTGCTTCCTACCTTTATGAAACTCAGATCCAACATTTCAAACTCAGATCTGGAGGAAGAGTTTGAAGGAAGATCCACATCACCTCTCTGCTCCTCAAATTCCTCATCTCTTTGAACATGAGCTATGATAAAAACAATATGAAATTGCTAAGGGGAGGCTAAGTTAGCATCCTTAGTGCACCACACATGGGTTAAGAGATATCTGGCCAAACACATTCAGCATCATGTCCCCTTCACCTGAACTGATCATGTCTAGCTTCTCTTAAAGTCAACACAGAGTGAGGGACACCTACTTTGACACCCACCTTCTCCTAAATGCAGCCATGGGAGAAGACAGATGAACTGCTCTCCAAGAAACTCTCCAAACAAAGACACTGCTGCAGATGAGATGAATCTATATCCAGAATAGAACAAGAGCACTTTCATTTACCACATTGCCCCAAGTACTAGCACTTACAAATAACTCATAGTTTCATAGTATGTTAAGGGGTTGTAATGGGCCTTAGAGATCATCTAGTCCTGGGCAGGGACACCTCCCACCAGAGCAGGTTGCTCAAGCCTTTATCCAATCTGGCTTTGAACACTGCTAGGGTTGGAGCATCCACAACCTCCCTGGGCAACCCAACCTGTGCTCTTAGACACTCAGGACACCCCATCACAGGTATGAAGGTGGGATGGGTGATCTTGTGAAGCATATAAAGTAAGGAGTGCTGGGCTTGCGATGCAGTGAAGGAGATTCAGCAATGGTGGCAATAGTAAGGGTTAAAGCAGCATCTCTGTGCAAAGGAGAAAGCATTGGCTTGGCAAAACCTTTCCAGCATCAAGGAACAGCAAAGAAGCCCCAGGAAGAAAAGATGTGGCAACTACACTGTGTAGGTGGAAAGAAGAACACACTGCTCTTCTGTTGGCAGGAACCATGCATTTCTCTTTGTGGGCATGAGTGAAGGGCAGGTCCAGCAACATCAGCACCCACCTTGCACTTCAAATACAGCTGCTTGGGAGATCCCAGTCTCTTGGCAAAGGCATTTCTGTAGCTGCAATGGCCCCCAGAAAGCCAACTGACCCTGCTGAAACCCACTGACCTCGGAAAAGCAAGTGCTGTCTGCCAGGGGGAGATGCTCTGGGACGTGTTTGCAGGATCCAGCCCCTGCAGTGGAGGAAAACACAAGGAGAGGCATGTAATTAAGTTCAGATGTACCTGTCAAGATGTCATGGACACAGTCCTAGAGAGGAGCAGTGTTATTTGTTTCTCATAATGTACCAATTATCTTGTTGTAAGAGGGGCTCTCCCCTGCTCTCCCTCTCTGCCTCTTGTTTTCTTTCCACATTCATTCACACATTATTTAACTTTTGACTTGGACACAGCAGGTAAAAGCATTTAACAGCTTGGCTGCTTGCTCAGACAGAGCTGAGAAGGGGAAGGAGGGAGCAGACAGCAATTTTTTGCCTTAAATTTTCAAGTTTTCAGCGCTACATTTTTCTAAAGGGAGGGGGAGAAAGCAAAGGGAAGGAAATTTTCTTTCCACATTCATTCACACATTATTTAACTTTTGACTTGGACACAGCAGGTAAAAGCATTTAACAGCTTGGCTGCTTGCTCAGACAGAGCTGAGAAGGGGAAGGAGGGAGCAGACAGCAATTTTTTGCCTTAAATTTTCAAGTTTTCAGCGCTACATTTTTCTAAAGGGAGGGGGAGAAAGCAAAGGGAAGGAAAGGAAACACAAAGGCAGAGTCACATTTTCCAGCATTATAACATGCTCTCTGCTGTCCCCAGCCTTCACTGGGAGACACATTCCCTCTCCACAGCAGAGAAAAGGT